>NW_024870520.1:102881-138716 GCF_013358625.1 Macadamia integrifolia | reverse complement strand
GAGAGCACAAGAGGCTACGGCAGCGTCGTTACAGGTGCAGATACAGCAGGCCATGATGGGTGGTGGAGTAGCAGAGAATAGGGCGGAGGACGCCGAATCGGGTGGTGGTCACGCGGAGGATGCCGAGTCGGCTTATATTGATCCAGACAGAGTGGTGGTTTCTAATGGACCGATGTGTAAAGCGTGTTGGAAACGATCGGCTTCGGTGGTGCTGATGCCGTGTAGACATCTCTGCCTCTGTACAGGCTGTGACGCCGCCGTGGAAGGCTGTCCTGTTTGTTACTGTCCCCGAAGTGGAAGCGTGGAAGTTTTCCTCTCATGAAAAGCCCAATGGGCTCAGAGGCTCAGACCAATCCTATGGCCCAATCCAAAACAGAGTAAAGAGTAAATACCTAAGAACCAACCCCAAGAAAAAGTAATTTAAATAAAAAAAAAAAAAGGAAAGGAAAACTACATTGAGGTTCATCTCGGTTCCTCTTCTTTCCTTCACTCCAAACTCCATTTTAATTTTTTTTTTTTTATCTCTTTCTGGGAGATCTCAATTCCCAACATTTAATGTACATTGGATGGTGCCATCTTTTTTTTTTTTTTTTTTTTTTTTTTTTTTTTCTGGGTTTTGAAATTATATTCTAAGATAAATTCTTTCATTCTACAACTTCAGATTTGTAATGCCTTCATTACCCCTCTCTCTCTCTATCTCTTCTTTATTTTGTTATGTTTTGGTTAGGTCACGGATTTGAGTCACAAAATAGTCTTTCTATAAATATAGATAAGACTACATACATTATGCCCTCTCTAAATCCAACCTTATGCACAGGATATATCGTTTATTTAATATTTGATGAGATTTTATGGCATTCGAAGAGGTATCCACATGTCTGCATCGTGCTTTTCTCTTCATGAGCCAAGTGTCACTCCACTTGAGACTTTGGAAAGGAAAAGTCAAGCCTTTGGTATTAGGGATTTTTTGTTTTTTTTTTCTTTTTCTTTGGTGATAGGTATTAGGGAATTTAGTATTAGATCACAACCCAAGACATACAGAGCTAGAGCTAGAGCTAGCTGTGGAACAGATGAGGAAGTCCTGATTAAATGTGTTCAAACTTCAAACCAATGACCCCGGCTAGGGGTGTCAATTTGTGGCCCGAACCGGGTAAACCGATCGGGACCGACCGTTTAAAGACCGGCCCGGCCCGGACCGTTTATTAAACGTGTCGGGCTTGAGCCCGGCCCGTTTATAAATGGTCGGTCTCGGTTTTTCTACTTGAACCGTCGGGCGCCCGACCGAGACCGACCGAATAACGCCCGACCGAGACCGGCCTATTGTGCACCGACTTGGCCCGACCCTTTAATGATTGTAGAATACCTATTTTACCCCCTAAATTAAAGAATAAAAACTAAAAAGTAAAGACATGTTCACATTTTAAATAATGGTTATATTTTGTATCATTTATTGATTTATTGTCATTTTTTTGGGCTTGCATAAGTGGGCCGGAATATAATAGCACATTTTAAAGAGGGCCCGTTTAAAAAGCGGTTAAAGCCCGTTTAACATTAAACATGTCCGTAACCCGGTTAAGGCCCGACTAAAGCCCGATTAAGGTGGCCCGATTATAACCCGAGACCGACCGACCGACCGAATATAAATTGTACCATGCCCTCAATAACTAAGCCCGATTAGTTAAATGGGCGGACACGGTGTAGCCTTTGAAAGTCTTCAAGCCCGATTAAGCCCGATCGAAACCGAACCGGCCCGACCGATTGACACCCCTAACCCCGGCCTTGCCATGTCATCCTGGACTGAACTCTAAGGGCCCGTTTGGTATCGTTTTTGTTTCAGAAACACCGTTTCGTGTCAAAAACGAAAATTTCAGTTTCTGTATCAAAACGCAGTTTTTAAACAAAAAAATGGTGTTTCAAAATTTCAGATTTTTATCGGGAATTTTTTTTTTTTTTTTTGTAAAATGAAACGAAACTGGGAAGACGGAACTCCAAAATGGAGTTCCGTCCAATCTCGTTTTTTCAGTTTTTTTTTTCACTTTTTGTTCCAAAAAAACAGAAACGGACCATAAGTGCACCAAACAGAAGATTCTGTTTTTTCGTTCCAATAGAACGAAAAAACTCCAGAAACGTTTTTTTAGAACGATACCAAACGGAGCCTAAGATTGGTTAAATCATCGAATCAGGAGGATCGACCATTGGACCCGGTTCACATGTCTTTTACCAAAAGATCTACCAAATAAGTCAGGACTGAACCGGTTCAAGATGGTTTATGATTGATTGAACTTTTGATTGGGTAAAATTTCTTCCATATTTGATTGCCAAAACTTTTAGCTTTAGAAGGTTGAAGAAAGTTTTTCTTCACCCAGGGAGAATCTGAGGGTCACAATTTCTCATATCTTTTAAAGGAAATATGAAACTGTCTGCGCTCAAATACTCTAATCCAACCACTATTAAAGTGAGTGAAGAGACTCCCTTCTTTACCTTGGATATGAAGAGAAACACGGTCATAGAATTTTTGTGTTTTCAATAGTTTTAGTATTTAGGGTGACTATGACTTGGAATGTGTCTCTTGTTTGGGAGACCTCCCAATAGATAGGGCTTAAACTATTGAATTGCCTTGGCTCAAAATCATCATTTTTTTCTTTTTTGGTAGAACAAAATCATCATGATCAAATGGTTTCTTCTGATTTTTTGATCTGTGCATTATACTTTAAAGAGAAAACAATTCTTGCCAGGCTACGTAGTGTCTACATTCAAATACAGAGGGGGTGAAATGATGTGGTCCTCTCATCCGGTGAATGCAAAAATCTCATCCTTGTTGATTTCTGCTAGTTTTTCTTTTAAAAATGACTAGCCAAATTGGATCTCATATCACATTTCAATTATTTTGATCTTAAATTTAGATATATCTGGTACTCATACAATAATCATAGCATAATACTACTTTGATTGTATTTATGTAATAATTGTTTTTTATTATTTAAATTTTTGATAAAAAATCATTTATTATTTATTTGATTTTTTTTAAAATATACCCTGAGATTTATGAAATAATAATTTTTTTATTATTTGCATAAATAGATAAATACTTAAAGGATGAATCTTGTTGTAGCCAAAGGGATGAATTTTGAAGAATTAACTTTTTTTTCAGTTGCCCTTCTCATATTCTCATAAGTTTTTTATGTCATGGGTTAAAAAAAAAATAATAATAAATTAAAGGTTATTTACCATCTTTAAGCCAAACTGTCATCTCCCATGTACTTTCATTTATTTTACTTTCTGTACCCATCTATATTTTGCATGGATTCAAGCAGCCAATGCCATTAAATTGGGATAAGGCCGAGTTATTTGTTGTTGTTGTTGTTGTTATTACCATATGCCATTTCAAGAATTATTATTGTTACGCATCTTTTCGAGTGCATGTGGAATGACAAGATTTTCTTATGTTTAAAATAGGTATTTAAGTGCAATATATATCAGATATTGAATCTATTAATTGGATATAAAATTAAGCATACATATGATATATTTGACTTTGATCTATTAACACCACTAGACATAAAAGGCAGGGGGGAGAAATCTGATCTACTTGATCTTTGGTCTATCTTTACAGGAATTTGTTCAAGATCAATAATTTACCAAGAACATAGATAGGTGCTACCTACCACCATTTCATTATGTTTATTTTTTGGCATTTTATGTTGAAACAAATGGAGCCAAAAATGGGATTTGACTTAATTGAGTATGTCATCAAATCGACATTCTTGGTGACCTATAGATTGACATAGAACCAGCAAATTAGAAATTTAACTTTTTTTATGTACTAATAGCTCAAAACAACGGTGGCTATGCATTTAATTAGAGAATTAATTATTTTAAATTATAAAAAAAAAATGGCGAATAATGTGGCTGGCGATAAAATGTGAATTTTCAAAATATGTTATGATACGTGTTTTTTTTTCTTTTTTTCTCTTTTTTTTTTTTGCTAACAACGGGTATCCAGGCCTTTGGCCTAACTAGTCTCACGGGCCCATAGCATGGACTGGGTCATACCGGGGTTGAATGAAAATCATTCAACTTTCACTGAAAGCAGTGAAGAGCACTAAACACCCCCGTGTGAGTGGCCCAATGTGTGTCTAGTGGGAGTTGAACTCAGAACGTCCGAGTTTACGGCTTGTACCGAGTTTATGTGCTTTCACATATATTATTTGCATGTTTAATGATTTTGCAAAAGCCAAGAATTTCAAAATTAAATGTTTATACTCAAAAAGGGACTGTTCTCCATATTAAACTCTCCATATAAATAGCTTAAGTTCCTTAACCAGTCATGAATAGAAAATAGGTGTGAAGAAGAAGCATTGATTGCTTGTGACTTCTTTTAACCCTAAAAATAAAAAACCTTGCCATTAAATCTCTACTTTCTCCGTTCCTAAATGCAAAGACGTAATTTCTTAGTTAGGCATGATATAAATAAAGTCATGGTTTGATAAACAAATTTAGATAATCTTCATATATGTGTAAGGCAATCTAACCTCTATATAAATGACAATTAGCAGTTGTTGGTGAAGTTGTGGTGTGCTAAACCCGCACTCACTAGGAGGTCTCAAGTTTGAATTTCTTAACCATTGCCTCTTCCCTCCACCTCTCCCTCCCCCACAAATAGGTACCTATAAGAAGAATAAAAATCCTCTATAAGTGTACACGTAGAGGAAACAGAATCAAGCTCTTTAACTAGTTTCATTTTTTTTTGGGTAAAGGTTATTTACTAGTTTCTAGTGTACATACATGCTAAGGAGACCACCCTCATAGCTAGACCCTTTACCACCCCACATTTAAATGACACAAACACTTTTAAAGCCATAGAGTTGGCATTGGTCTACCCATAACCTAGATTCAGTTAGGGTGGTCCCCTTAGCATTTCTCTTCCTAATATCCGTCAGGAGAATGCTCTATGAAGGTGTCTATATTTGATATCTAATTTTTATATATTCTTCTATTATATTCTTTATTTCCTTTCAAAGGAAAAGAATTTGTTGGTTAACTAAATTGAGAAAAAGGGAGATGGTAGTGCCACTTTTTTTTTTTCTTTTCCCAAATCAAAGATTCAGTTTTGATCCATCAAAACAAGCTTCATAATCATCAAAATGAAATCTCTTTCTTTTGAATATCAAGAATAGCTATGAGAATGTCATTTCTCTAAACAAAAATAGGCAGATGAAAGGAGACCATCAGGCAATTCATCTTCAAATGGAACTGTAAAGTTTATGCTTAGCCAAAAAGCAAAGCCAAACACAAGATTCTTTACCTGTAAGTAACTGAATAGAGGCTGAATTTAATATATTCCAATGCACTATGGAGGGTATACCTAATAAAAAAACAATCTTTGGTTGTTTCTTTCCCTCATTAAAGATAGGGAGCACATTTAAAATGCTTGAATGCACCTTGCAGGATATACTTATCAAAGAAAATTTTGATTGTTTCTTACCTTTAAGACAGAGAGAGAGAGCCACAAGGGTACATAGAGAAAGATTAAAGTACATGGTGGAGCCTTGTGATTTAGGTTGTTAGTAATAGCACCACAGTAGCTAAAACTCAAAGCTTGCTGACCTAAATTGAACTTTCAAATAGGGCAACATGACCTACTCTTTTAAAATTTTCATTATCATTTGTCTTTTGCTCTTAATCTTTGACTAATCAGTGTAAAGTCATAAAATTTACCTATACATTGGATCCAATCTAAAATCTCAAAGCTTCCCAATTGAATAGGGAAAGTGAGAGGACAATACTAGCCATTGATTAGGGCTTGATAAGACTTTAGGGTGGTTTGTTAAGTTAAAAATTCCTGAGCCCCACATTGCATTGTGAGGCTTGACCTCAAATTCCATTATAGGAAAAAGAATGCTACACTGTGAGTGTGCAGTTTTCTTAGCTTTCACAATTATTTTTTATTATTTTATTTTCTAATTTTTAAAAATATGAAACCCATGTGGATGATTTTTTTACAAGACACATATATTGATATGGTATGCAGATTCCTCTCTATGCTGGCAAGAGGGGGTGAACCTTCCCATACATTATATATGAAATTGATACGTCACGTATGTCCCTTGCATGCTTCATGGGGCAGGTGAAGTTGGGTTGATAACTATTTGGTAGAATAAGAGGTTACTACCCATTGCCATATTGAGAAGTTTCAAATTTAGATGTTAGAAAGGCTTATCCATGTTTGTGTGGATGGGTAGGAATATGATCAAGAAATTAATGGTTAGTTGTTAGTGGTTGAAGACAGATTTTGAACTGATGTTTGAGGCATAAATCCACCTCATAAAAACAGATTTTTAGATATGGCCTTTAACTAATTAGAGCTGTCCAACTGGTTGGCTGAACTTCTTGGTTGTATTATTCAACAATTTTGATCAATTTAGCAACTAAAATAATCATGATTAAGAACTAACTCACATGATTACAATTGGGAACTTCTTTTTTGGATGGGGGTGGTTTACGCAACCCTAAAAACGCAAGATTGCCTACGTCCTCGGTGAGATAAAATCTTGCTTCACTATCAATGGAGAATAGAGTTACAATGCTCATCCTCACACCTCTCAGAATTGCTTACAGAGAAAGTAAACCTCACTACAAATAAATAGCAAAAAACCCTAATACTAGAAAGTACAAAATTTCCCTCAGTAAACAAGTCAAATAAAAAATTCGAGCGGGAACATAGTTCTATTAGGGGGCCTACATCAGTATTCCCTGGATTAAATTACAATGGAATACAAGACTTCGTACACCAAGTGTTCATTACATATTCCCTTTTGGGTTTGCTATATTTGGTCTAATTTCTGATCTGAATGGACAGTATTGTCCAAATTAATTCGGTCCATTCGCCCGGTCCAACTGAGAATACAATGGGTTATGAGTTCTACTCTTCATTGTCCTTGGAATCATTTGAGAGAGATTTGATTAATGAGAGAGTTGACCATTGGAGATCACCACTCACAACCACATTTTTTCGTATCTTTCTCTCGCTGCATGGGTTCATGTAGGGGTGTCAACCGGTCGGGTCGGTCCAGTTTCAGTCGGGCTTAATCGGGCTTGAAGACTTTCAAAGGCTACACCGTGTCCTCCCATTTAACTAATCGGGCTTAGTTATTGAGGGCATGGTACACTTTATATTCGGTCGGTCGGCCTTTAGCTATAATCGGGCTTTAGTCGGGCCTTAACCGGGCTACGGACATGTTTAATGTTAAACGGGCTTTAACTGGTTTTTAAATGGACCCTCTTTAAAATGTGCTCTTATATTCCGGCCCACTCATGCAAACCCAAAAAAATGACAATAAATCAATAAATGATACCAAATATAACCATTATTTAAAATGTGAACATGTCTTTACTTTTTAGTTTTTATTCTTTAATTTGGAGGGTAAAATAGGTATTCTATAATCATTAAAGGGTCGGGCCAAGTCAGTGGATAATAGGTCGGTCTCGATCGGGCGCCCGACAGTCCAAGTAGCAAAACCGAGACCGATTATTTATAAACAGGTTGGGCTCAAGCAGGGCACGTTTAATAAATGGTCTGAGCCAGACCGGTCTATAAACGGTTGGTCCCGGTCTATTTAGTCGGGTCGGGCCACGAATTGACACCCCTAGGTTCATGTGTGGTGTGGAGGCAAAATCCGTAATGAATGGGGCTACTTGCATTTGGGTCATCTTCTTATACAGCTCCAGCTGCCACTTCCACTGTTCCACACACACACACTTCCAGGGCATGTGCATCCACTGCTGTTGCTGCTGTAGCTTGATGGCCTCATGGGTAGGTGGGTCATCATACTAGGGGGTTCTCTATTATAGAGATCAGAGATCTCTCCTAGGATCATTGGGTCTCTCTCCTCCGTTCCTAACTCCTAAAACCTCAAAAATAGCCCAATCTTTCTCCATCATCTGCTACTGTTTGTTTGATCTGCTAAAACATGTGGTGTGGGCTATTATTATTCCTCATTGCCTATGCTTGTTTTGCTTGCAACCATTATATATGCCTTGTCCTAATACTACACTTCTTGATTATTCAATCCAACTTCTTTGTCTTTCTATCATCTTAATTGGTATATATCTCCTTACTCTCTGTGCCGCTTCTCTCACATTTAAAAATATCTCAAGATCTCTAGCTGATCAGATATTTTTTTATAGTTATTTCTTTAAAATATTAGAATATCATTAGATTGGAATCTTTCATTTTATGTTGTTATTAATTACATGACTATAACTAATAATAATAATAGACTTGTTCTGCCCAAGAAGTACAGCTTGACAAAATACAAATAGATCCATTTTCCATATATTATACCAAACACATTGACTCTCCAAAACTTCAAGAATTATGCTATTTTGGAACCTTTAGCAGTGGGAACTCATCAGAAGATTCCACTAAAATGTTTTTGGGTGGGTTAGTTTTGCTTAATAATTCAGTTTCACTCAAATCATAATTTTAATTGAGTCATCCCTGTACCTAATGCACGAAGCTCTCACATATGCGGGGTACCAGGGACTAGAACTACGTAGCCCGACCTCGCACATGCGGGAACTAATTACAAATCTTCCAAGCATACTAATATAAACCTTCAAGCATTCAATTGATTTGAGATGTTTGAAAAATTAAATCAGTTACCAAAAATTTTGAAACTCATCTAAGTCAATAAATACTATGAGAAAATAATCTCAAACCTAATTTCTGGCCTACAAATTTTCCAATTCCATTTTTGTATATTATTCAACACTATTTTTTATTTTTATTTTTCCTTAATCAGTATGCCATGAATCATATGTTTCACGAAGAGATAAAGCTTGAATTTGAATGGTTACTTTACCAAAAAAAATTGAATGGCTAAAAAGTTTTCAAGATGGTGATAGATAGACAAAATGGCACCTATTTATAACAAAAGCATACAAATTTCAGTTCTTATTCTTATCCATTACATCATATAACACTTCAAATTCTATAGAACAATCCATTTCACATTGGCAACAATATACGTGGGTGTAAAATTTTGACTCTAATCAGCTAGATATTTTAAAAAATAAAAAATAAAAAAATTGACTTAAATCAAAACTATTGTTTCAAAATAATAATTGACCAGCATATTATTAATGATTAAAAAAGAAATGACTAAATGGTAGTGTTGACATCATGATATTTTATTTTGGGTTATTTTTTAAGAGTTTTATTTTGGTTTAACCAAAAGAAAATGACAAAATGTTGACTTTTCAATGCATTAAACCATAGTTAGGGCCTCAATGGGACAATTTGAGCATATCCAATTGATATTGAAAACTCTAAGTTCCTCTCATGCCTCAAAATCTTTAATTTGGAAAGGGAAAGGCACTATTTTCCTGGTTCCTTGCCTTTAAAAAAAAAGATGGTTGAAATGTTGTCCTCCCTCAAAATAAGGACATGAAAAGGAAGGACTACAACTTAAGCTGGAATCTAAATAATTCTGTGCACTTGATAGGCAGTAGATAAGTTGGAATCTGTCTCTAACCTAATGGTTTGTGACTTGTGACACACCACCATCCATTTGAGAAGTAGGCTTGAGTGCTCATCAACCCTAATTTTAATTTAAATTAGTAACTAATATTTTTCTTCCCCACCCATCAGTATCTACTACTACAATTAAGAGATTACTATAGAAAATAAAATATCCAATCACATGTGTTGTTCATAAGCAAATTTAATTAGTTGCATGGCTCCAAACCTATCAATAATTTTTCCTTAATTTTATCTTAATAAGGACTTGAACACGCTGAAAATAATGCGTCAATCAACCATGGAAGGAAAGAATAATCTCAGCAAAAATCCCCTTCAAGATCAAAAGCATAAGATGGACAATCCTATATGCGAGCTGAACTAATAACCCAACTATCATGATTTGGAAGTTAATTAACAAGATAAGCAAAGATGAAGGTTCCTAGTATTCTCCAATTAAAAGGAGTCAAAAAAAAAAAAAGTTCCTCCTCTATGCAGAAGCAATGCTATATATGTAATATGATGTATTTAGTGCATGAGGTTTTCTCCACTACAAGGTTTGGGGAGGGTCATATAAAATTAAAAAATTGAAGATTGAGTCAAATTAAAATCGTGTAGGATATGTTTGGATGTTAATGGTATTTGAGTCCAAAAAACTCAATATATGAGGTGAGGCAACTGATACAAAAAAGAATACTAAAGAGAAGTAGGTTTTGGTCATTTTTTGGATTACTTTGGGTTTAAGAAACTGAAAAGAAAGGAGATGCATGGTAATCTCCAAAGGTATTAGGGAAACTGTTCATAGTTTCTTTTATCAAAAGATCCAAAATCCCATAGCACATGGATTAACCATGATGTAAAGTGGAAATTAAGATGAATAATTTATATAATCATCGGATGCAATTAGTGTAATTTTATATCCTTGAAGTTGCGTTTCTTCCCAAGTTCTATTACATTGTTTATTATTTAAGGCTGAGATTTTGTAGACAAATCGATCCAAAATTCTTCTACACACATCAAATTTCAACATAAATGAAGTTTCTTAAATGATAAAATAAAGCATTTAAAAGATCAATACTATCCAAAGTTTACAGATAGGGTGCAGAGACATATATGGTAGGTAAGATAATGTGATTGAATCTGATACAAAAATTTGACATGTAACTAATCTTCTTTCACACCATCCAGTCGAAATTACTACATCACTTTCTAAATAACAAAAAAATTAGTACCGGTGAAAAAGAATCATATCATTATTATTGGTGTTGTCATCTTCGTCGTTTAGTCAATGCCAGATTATGGCGTCGACCCCTAGAATGATCGACGGATAAAATAGTTTTCAAATTGGATAGAATGAAGAAAATGGTAAATTGGTAGGTTATAGCAAAATTTGTTCATTCCATTTGAAGAATGATGTGACAATTCCAACTATTAGATAAATGGACATGGTTTGCATAGATCAGATCAGATCAGACCATATGTTCGTTTTCTAACCAAACTCAATTATGTAACCTCACTCCCAAAATTTAATTAGAGGCAAACAGGAGAGTTTGGTTGCAGTCCAATCTAGTACGACTTCGGTATAGACTTGATAGACTACTCCTCCACGGTTCAAGAAGTCCATTATAGAAACTACTATTATCCTCCTAATGGTAAAAAGAAGCCTAAAAGGAAGTGTGTGGAGGGGGAGGGGGAGGCAAAATGACTGTCCCAGCCCTCATGAAATGCAAAAATCCTACCATTAATTGTTGATGCTTTTATTAGTGTCTCTCACGCTCTTATTTAGGGATCATACTGCCTTTTTGGGGAACCCTCTCCATATCCTAATGAAGGAAAAAAGGGAAAAGGCCCATTTTTGTGATCCTAATGTATAGATTTCCATGTTTGAGCAAAACACTGAAAATAATCCCTCACACCCAAACAATTTTTGCCAAAAAATCTCATAAAAGGATGATGAGACTCCACCCTCTAATCCTCTAATGACAACAAATCAGTAGCAGCACCAGTAACACTACTAGCAAAGCATCTATAGTTCTGGACCGGCCATTAAATATGGGCCACAGGATCTACAAAAGAAAAGGACAAGGCCCAATTCTTGGAAGACATTAAAAAAGAAGATCCTCTGAACTGTCTGGATATGATCACCATGATGGCATATGATATGATCCATCTAAAGAATTGGTTCTTGCAGTGTACAATGTACATCCATGAGTGTAATTAGTTGCTCCATTGGTTGGGTGTGAATAATGGGTGTGGACTGTGGAGGCCCATAATTGATGATGGATAGTTATGGTACATTCCATCCCATCAACATCATCATGGTCATGGGTATGGTCATCATCATTATCACAGGGAAACCTCACGTGACTGTAAGGTGACTTGGGATGAGATCACTGGCAGATCCTATACTTGCACGTGACGCAGCTCTCATGATGGAAGAAGCACTACTATTAAAAGAAATAGGAGGCATATCACTTTTAACCACACGATTGGTATCAAAGATGAGTGATGGAAATTGAGAAGTTGGGAATGGGTTACATTTGTTAATGGAACCACGAAGATATCAGAAAATGGTCTGCACACTAATGCATCATCTCACATTTTCTTTCTCCCTAACACTATTGAAACTATAATTCCTCCCGCTCCCATGCTCCCATCGGTTGGATGTAAAGATTCTATTACACACCAGTGACTTGATGCATTCTCTTACATTCTTTCTTCTCCTGACACTTTATCCCTTGATCATAAGGTATGGACACTTCCCTTGGTTGAAATCGGTAGACATTCAAAGGAGGCCCTCCTCAATATATGGATATCTTCTTATTGGATACTACAGGTACATTTCGATATTCATTGCAAGAGACTCCCGACACTATGGGGTCTGAGGAGTGTCATAATATACACAACCTTAACACCGCTTAGTATAGAGGTTGTTTCCTGACTCGATCCCATGACCACTAGTTTTTTTAACACCCCAACAGTCAATATAATGAAAAGAAACAGCCTTGCACAAACAAAAGAGAGTACCAACATCCACACCCCATTCTTACACATTGATGTTTGTAAACAATGGTCCCATGTGACTTTCACTTTTCATTAATTTTTGTTCTTTTCCCTTAATGGCTCCATCAAAGCATAATTTATCAACTTTTAAATATGGTTCCATTTTCTCAGACCTCTTCTGGAACACAAGTAGAATCTCTTTCCTCTAAATACACCAAAGCACCACATGGGATCATGAGTCTCATTGACATGGCATGTGAGTATTTTGCAGTACCTTCAGCTTTATTTCACTAGCCTTATTTTGTTTCTTTTCTAAGTTCATGGTCTGGGCCCTGTACCTTACCTTCCATCAGTTTCAATGTCATACCTGCCCATATAAAGATACAAAATCAGTACTAAAATCCACAACCAACAAGTATTATTAATGGCAATAACAGTATCCAAACACTAGATTGAAGAAGAAAAGAAAATTATATAGTTAGAACATTCAACCTAGACATACATACATAGTGGACCTGCCTTTATTTATGATTTGAAGTGAAGGGTGGGGTCATAAACCTTTTCCTTGCAAGTATGATGTACAAAATACTCAAATTGAATTATTGAGGTTTTTTAATTTTTTATTTTTATATAAATCTGTCACTTCTACAAAATAAGTAAATAAATAAATCTTTCACTTTATCATGTATCCACCCAAGTATAGTGTCACCCATTTTGTTCTGGTATTTAGAAGAAAAAAAAAATCCTTGATGTAGCAAAGTGCAAACAAGAGATTTAAAAATAGAAGGGTGAATCTAGAGTATAGTTTTGAAAAGCAGGAATGGATTTGTAAATTTGAAAAATATAGGAACTTTAACAAGTCTAACCAGAGGGGAAGGTATATGGAAAAAGTTCAGTTATGAGTCTTATGACCATACATATAATGCAATAATGAGGACAAGGATTGAACCTCACAACTAATATATCACCTAAATATAGGAGGAGTACATAGTAAATGAAAGAAGACAAATAACAGAACAGGAGAGAAAGCAGCAGCAAAATAATTGTCAAAATTAATGATGTATATGGTACACCAGCTTCAACTTCTAAGCAGTAATGGGTTTGACAAAGTTTGATCACATGGGGAGTTCAGAATCCATCATGGTGACTGGTGAGTCCAACCAAAATAAAGCAGATCACAAGGGAAAGGAAAAGGGTTTTGTGGCTTGGGCTTTTTAGAATTATTCAAATGGATGCTTTGCTGATGAGACTGAAAGCTTTCCCTTATTATGTGCCTTATAATACATGGCTCTTCTAATTTATTCATGAAGTTGCAGACTACAGATAACTACAGATAACAATAGAAAATTAATTCCACTCTTTGAAAACAAATTTCTAGAAGTAGTGGTTAGAGAGAGAGAGAGAGAGAGATGTACTTCTCATATCAAAGACTGGCAAAGTATGTATATCTGCATCAACACCTAATTATGCTCACCACCCCTAATCTTTATTTATAATCAATGGCAACTCTTCAAGCAAAATTGGTTGGTTTGCATTCAAAACCTACTTACCAAGGAAGACACCAACAGCAGAGATATTTATTGCCGCCCATCAATAATCATCTCAGCGCCGTCCTTCTCATCCTGGGACATTCCAGTATTTAAAATTTGAATGAGAAACCCCAAAATTAATAAATAAATAAATTGCCTTTCACTAGTAAGCTTTTTGGGTCATTTTCAAGTACAGAATTCACCCACCAGAATTGTTTTTTTCTTCTTGATTTACATTCTTCCTTTCCCCCTTTACTTGTCATGGATAAAGAATTTGTTAGAAAAGGAAAATTTGAAAGTAGATCCAGCAATATATATTCCTGATGAGAACAGTATCTTAAATTTCAAACAAAATTAAAACATATAGAAAGATCTTGGCAAGGAAATAATTATTCATGACTTGCTACTTGCTACTTGCTAGCAGTTGATTCTCAAATGCTGTCCAGGATTACTTCATAGCAGTCTTCCAACCATTGTCAATCAGTCCATCAGGGGGAGGGGGGGGGGAGTTTTTAGTCAAGCATCATTTGCAAAGGAAGCAACACACATGGAAGATACATGTCTCATTCATTCAAATTTTAAGTATTGATGCTATAAGAGTATTTCCCTCTGCTGTGAAAATAGCAGAAATCATTCCATCAACCCTGCATCTGCTTTTTATTTATGATAATCATCGGTGATCTTCAATCCTACATTGAAAATTGAATTGCAGATCTTATTGACAGGGTTACAGCTGGGTACTCAGCTGTAAGACAAACATTATTTTACTTATTGCAGCTACTTAGTCTGGATCTAATACTCCTTGTTATGGTATTCAAAGAAATTAGTTCTTTCTCCATATACTTGGAAGACAAACTACACTTCCATTAAGTCCAATTGTGCAGTTTCCAACTACAAAAAAAGTAAAGTTATTACTTATTGGAGCTTCTAATTTAATAACATTGAGAATCTCCCTTCCCAGCAAAGCAGCCACTAATCAAACATTCCAATTAGTCTTTAACACCCAATCTAGTGTTTTGTTGTGTTTTCCATCCCCTTAAATTCGTACTTTACTTTTTATACATGGCAACAAGTTCAGCTTTGAAAGATTCTAGAATAGGCCAAGGTTGAAAAATACATATTAACATGTATCATTAGCTTTATGTGGATTTTGAATGGAATGTGTTTTAACTTCGAAATTTCCAATTTCATTCAGTTTCTGCTGTCTGTACAAACTTAAAGTGAGTGAATCCTCTACAAGAGGTTTGGTCATTCCCTCTTCATTACCATTCAGTATACTGTTATAGTTTTTCCTCTATCCAATTCCAAATCCAAGTTGTTCTACAGTGTACTTAATAACCATTGGGCCCCATTTCTTCTCTCAAATAGTTAATTGTTTCAAATGATATCCATAGGGTCCATTCCATGACTTTTTTTAGCTGTTTGCACTCAAACCGACTCGCAATTAAACCTCTCTTCTCCTCCACTTTACCCACATGAACTCCTCCCATTCAACCTGCATCAGTAATTCAACTCTTATCCAAACTTGTCACACATTCAACAGAATCCACCACTCTGTATGCACATACAGCATCCACCACCACACCACAACACAGGTTTAATGACTAACTGATCTGACTGCATAACATATTTACATCTCACTCATTTAGACAACCATTCAAGTTTTCACTTTAGTTCTGATCTCCCCTCTTACTTTGATCCTGTTGTGCTTAATGTAGTACTGAATTTGAAGACTCAAAAATAGAGTCAAACACATGCCTAACTCAATCCTTAACTAATCGCTTTACCTAAACTAACTAGGAAACTGAAACAATAATAACTGACTCAGAACAGTACTGAACTTGTAGAATCCAAACCCACCCAAACTAAAACACTAAATAACAATTACATAACGAAATTAAACATTTTATCTAACTAATCCCGTATGCCTAGCCTCCACCGATATTATAGGCCCATTAAAGTGGCCCATTACAAAGAAAACTCATGGGATCAAAGGCCCAACACATACATAAGCCAACAAAAAACTTATTTCCAATAACATAAGTCAATTTAGATGATTTAACTGCATCGAGTGGTCATCTATGTAAAATACAAAACCCTAAATGATTTTAGGATTGGAGTAGTGATGGAAACAATAATATAAGGAAGGCACAGCTTTAATGGAAACAATACACACAGCAGTTAGCAGTAACCCTCCTCAAACTGGATCATAAACATCAAGGGGTGGCCAGCTTCCTCAGAGTATTTAGTAACCTTCTATGGGTCTTATTGATATATCTTACCAACTTCCTCCAGATTCTGAGAATGGTAATATAATCCCCTAGCCCATCCTATAAAGTATGATCCTATTTCATAGAATAGGAATCACCTCCATGCTTAGTACATAGGTGGAAAAATGAATTCAAGTAGTAATAAATTGCATTTGGACTGGAACAGTATATAGAGGATGGAGATTTAACATGGATGCTTAAAGTAGTAAACAGAAATTAGGATGCAATGATTCTATGTCAAACATTTTCAGATAGAGCCTCTTACAGTCCTATTCAAAATGCATTTTCACAGGCAACAATGCCTTTCTTACACCATAAAATTTTCCACATCAAAGTGAAAAAGGCTCACCTGGGACTTAGACACATGAATAGGATCCATATTGAATCTGCTTATATGCAGTCAACTTAGGATATCCAAGACGGCATGAGAAATACCTGGATGTGAAGAATCCTTGTAGTATCTATATACCTCCCACAAGCCAAAACATCACATAGACTAGCTATCTCCAGCATATATGCTTAAGAGAATGATGGTAAGGAACATAGCTTCCACACTAATGTCTGTCAATTTCAGATTCCTCTCCTAACTGCAGTGCAGTCAATGGTTCTAATGAAGCATTTTCACCTCCATCAAAGAGTCAAGGGGCTTTGATGAATTTTGAGAAGTCTAAGAAATACTTCATTTGATAGATAATCAATTTGTACAGATGGTTCCAAAATCCATAACATCAAGCACTGAGCTAAAAAATGGCATTAGCATCACTTCCCATGGCAACGGCATCAGCAGATTTAAATATTCATTCTTATTTATGGTGGTTCTGGCTCTTCTTCTCATTGTTCATTATATCTTTACACGATATGTCTAATTAAGCTCACTTAACACAAAGCCTCGCAATACAGACAATTAACAGGATACAAAAGACTTCTGTAGGAGATTGATTTTATAACAACAGATTCCTAGTGAATGCTGTCTTTTAAAATATATAATTTTTAGAGGGAAAAATGAAGACACTTCAGAATATCTTCGGATACTTTCTTATTTGAAGGTTTTATTAAATCTTAAACTTTCCCCCACTAATATTATTGGTAAATAGTAACTGGGAAAAAATAAAGTATAAAAAAGAATGAATGAAGGGTGGAAGGGAGGGCAGGGAAGAAAGATACCAAGAAATATCTAGATTTAGTACTTTGGATGGAGATTTGACACCATGTCTAAATGGAACAATTAAGAAAAAAAAAAAAAGAATTCCAGAAGCTAGAAGACATTTGATTAATATGAAAACATCTACTGTAATATATGCTTTCTCATAGCTATTGCACCTCCATCTTGAACAGAAAATGAGTTGTCCATAAGACCCTCTTTGGTATAATTTCGATTTCAAGGGGTGATTTCTATTTCGGAAGCTGTTTGGTAAGATTTTTGCACCCTATTTCTGATCAAATGATTCAATGATACCTTCTGAGGGTATATCTTGCAAGCATAACTCATATATCCAACAAAAATATCATAGCCTGAAGTCTGAACCAAAGAATATCCTCATAAAATTTAACCCGGTCAAAGCATTTTCCCTGATGCCAACTGAGGTACAAAATTACTAAAATGATTGAAAATTCAATGTTACTAATGAAGTTCGCAAATCAGCATCCTCTACATTTGTACCCAGAAAGGAGATAATAATGGTCCCTCAAATGTCAGAATAGACAAAGTAAAAGATGAGAATTTCAATCATGCGATTACACTTCCACAAGTTTCTTATATTGAAAATACATAGTTCAGTGCCCGACCAATCATATCCTAACAACGGACTATTTTTTCCATGATTTGCACAAGAATGGAAAGAAACAAGTCCAACAAAACTCCATAGGAAAATTAGAGTTTTAATGCTCCCAGTCAATTATGTCCTTATATCAAGTGTTTAACTTTAAAGAGCACAAGTTCATATTACAAGTGATTCTGTAACATTAAATGCCACTGCCCCCACCACCCTAAAAGAATTTCCAGAGAAACAGGGACTGATTGTACACTTATGCCATATTGAGTTATAGGAGGAGGTAGTGATGCTCGAACCTGCATAAAGTGTCAAAATAGTGGACAAAAAAAAAGCTCAAAACTACATTATTTATACAAACCTCCTATTCCATTCATCCTATGTATCAGGATTCACTGAATCAAGCACTCCATAACCACATGAATTGTTTTGCACATGCATCCTTATCAATGCACCTGTAATTAATTGTAGAAAATATGAACATTCAACTATTGGTTGCAGGGAAGAACAAAATGTGCAATCACATCTCTGTGCTTCATGAAGCATGAGTCTAAATATTCCCATGGGGGAGGGGGAAGAGAAACTACAACAACTATGCCCAAATCCTTTTCTTGGGAACAAGGTCTGATGTTTTGATTTCATCAATCTTGGCAGCTACAATGAAGTCGTTCATGCTCAGACCACCTGCAATTCAGAAATGAAGAATGAAAGTTAATAAGGTATCATATAAAGTACAGAAAGAGACCTTGCAGAATTCAAGATGCCATCCAGTTACTGTCAGGGATTACATGGGATACACATGCAAAGGGCTAGAGGCCCACCATCTGGTGGATCCAGCCCAGGGGATGTCCTATGTCAACAGTCATGCAATCCGACAGCCATAACCAATTTATCTATAGAAATGTTCAATCTCAATTTTTTTATGTAACAATAATGTGATTAGGAGCTCAAAAGAATTAATTTTTATAGAGATACCATAAATCATATGATATACATAAGTACTTAGTAGAGCAAGGATTCTTCAATTTACATTATTTGGTTCTTGGACAGACACATCAAACTTCAGGGTGTTTGATATTTAGAATGCATGCATATCAGAAGCCTTGAAAATATGTTGACGTAAAAGTTATACCTGCATATGGTATCCATGCAGCAATATTAGGAACACACCATTCCAGGGGTTGCTGATGTACCATGGATGATTTGGAACTTTGCAAAAGACACTAGAACTTCTACACTAATCTCCACAACCTGAATTCATAAATTCAAAGTAAACCCACCTTCACTTCCACAAAAGTGTTCAATAAACACTTCATTCTTGGAAATGTGCCCATGGTGATTAACATGGGAGTTTGCAACTAAACACAAAAGATGACACACATGGCTCCAGTTTCCTAAATGGAACTTTATTAAGAGCTTTGAGCAGCAAGGTGGTCTTAACGCCAATCCAATATTGAAGTTTTTTTTTTTTTTTTCCATGATTAGTATACCCAATTGAAGTTTTTTAGGTTTGTTCCTGAACTACCATTATCAAATCCATCCAGCAATTCAGAATTTAGATGATGAATGATCCAACATGGAAAGAGTAAATGAAAAGTTGTAAATAAAAATCTAGGCTGCTTTCTGATATCTTTGCCTACCAATAAGTGCAGTCTGAAGTTCTGCCCTAATTTGGTTGGCCTGTTCCAAGTGAAGATTCGGATAATGCCCAGTGGCTTCAACAGCCTTATAAATCCTATTGATGAGTTCAACTCCACATTTGAAATCTCGCAATTTCCATAGGCACTGAAGTTTAAGGCTCCTTTCCTCTTCTATTAGTCTCCAACCAACTACCTATAGAGAAAAGGGTCGGGGTGGGGGTGGGGAGATAATGAATATAATGTTAAAAGTGTAAGAAGATAGAAATTTCAACCTCTTGGAAACCTTCCATATAAAGAAACCTATTCAAGTGGAAGCTGAAGGTTTAGCCTTCGGTAGTGTAACATGAAAATTCGAATGAGGGCCTTTAATTATTTACATTTAAAGCTCATTTAGTTGCAAAAGAGAAAAAATTCAAATTTTTTGGAACTGGAAGTTGCTGCTTCTAATAGCTATTGAGATTAAGTTCCGAGATTTATATGCTGTTCATTACCCAAAAAAAAAAAGATTTATATGCTGTTTTTCCCCTGTTTAAACAAATTTTGGAAACTGGAAGTTGCTGCTCATAAAGTATTTGCTGCTATGGTAATTTTGTTTCCTTAATATACTCTGAGACAAAATTGGAAATGATGGTTTGCTTCCACTTCTGTGGTTCTTTGTTCTCCCATAGGGGACTTGGAAAGGAATGGATCCACTTTCACCTGATGGAGCATCTCTTGAAGAAGTAAACCACTAGACATGAACTAATGATTAAAAGAATCTGATCTAATGGTGAATAGGCTAGTAATGATTAAAAGCGCTAAGGACCAGATGATCATGTTAGAAATTAAGGCCATTTTCAAGTACCAACAACCTTGATATAGACAATGCAAAATATTGAGAATATGGCTAGTGAAAGTGAGGTTGAGAGATTATGTTGGGGATCTCATTCCCCTGAATACAATGTGCCACTATATCATTTTCTCCAATAAAATGTGTCATTCATAAAAAAGACAAAAAATATATTGAGAAAATTATCATCCACAAGAACATATTTAGTACTGTATAGTTACATCCTATAGACAGAAAACTGGTCATAAATTGACTATGCATGTTTTTTCTTGAAATTTCACACGATATAACATTGATCAATAAGAAATCTGCAACCTGTTTTCTTTTCATTCTAATTCATATATTCCATTAGAATATGTTAGGGGTTGCTTTCACGTGTATTTGATACTTCTTCAGTTGAAAGTATCAGGTAAATCTCTGGCTTCTCGATCCCAATTATCTTAGCCTCTGAGCATATAAGAAAGTCTACTTCTCCATTTACATTTCCAAGATTCTGATTGGGAGAGAGTAGCACTTAGGATAGAAATTTGGGTTAAATAATTTTGGAGATGAAAATCAAAATGGGCAACGAATTTATAGCATTTTCAGTAGCTCCTGAGATGAATAACCAAATTGAGCAATTCAAATTAGCCTGTTTTTAACTTATAACAGCTTCTAAGACGAAATCCGCAAATGCTTATCTGAATTCTAAAATTCTCGTCCCCGCTACCAAATCCTAATAGCAGAAAGCAAATGGGTACTTGAAATTCACCTTTCTCAATAGCTTCTGAGCATCTTCTTCCGACATGGGAGGCTGTAAAGGAGAAATAGGGCAGCATTCTTGTTGGGCTAGAGATAAAGCAGAGATACTAGGAATGAGGATTTTATGCTCCGTATCGACGTTTCCTAATACCCTCTCCGCAAAACCACTCGCTATCTCCGCGGGGAATGGGTCTCTGGCACCAAAATCTCCCAAGGGATCACCACCCTGAGCCTGAGCTCTCACCCACTTCCGCCTACTACATGGGTTTGAAAGCTTGGGAAGACTGTTATTAGATGTTAATCCAGTGAAGAACACAGTTTGTCTCTCCTGAGGCCTCCTTGGAGTTGAAGAAGACGACGAGAAGGGTACAGTTATTAGGGAAGAACAGAAGCAGAGTTGGCTGGTTGCCATGGAAGACAAGTAGACCTTTGTTTACTTTGGATTGATCCGCCGATCGGCGCCCTATCCTTATTATTCCTGTGCTCTTTCGAAGCGGGACCGGGGTGATCCGTTCAAACCGGACCGGCTCAACCAATCAATTTAAAGAATTTTGCTAGCAGCCTAGCAAAGTATCAAGGAAGGCTGAAGGATTAAATTTTCATCCTCTCTCTCTCTCTCTCTGTTGTCTCCCCCTCTCCACATCCCTCTCCCCACCTGTCTCTCTCCCTTGCCCTTTACCCAACTCCATACCACTGCCACCCCCTTACCTTATGTCAATCCTTTGCCACCGCTCTCCTCCCTCTGAACCCAACCACCAAAACCTCTCTTCTTTGTTCCATGCAACCCCTCTCCAATCGCCCCTGTTCTCTCCTCCCAAACCTGACCTACTTCATGCTGCATCTCCCACCAGTGGTGCCTGGTGGGTTGAGTAGAGACGGAGGGGAGAAAGAAAAAGAGAGGGTGTAATGACAATGGGGAGAAAGGGTTGCAACAACTGACGGTTAGAATGACTTAGATGCCAAGAGGGGATCCGCTAATCAATAAAATGATAGTGCGAAAGATTCGATTACACTCCACAAGAGTATAGGTTCGAATGACTTAGATGTCGAGAGGGGGATCTCCTAATCAATAAAGTGATAGTGTGAAAAATTCGATTACACTCTACAAGAGTGTATATATATACATCTCCCGAAAATTTGAACAAAACCTGAATTCAACAGTAACTATTGAAAATCAAAGATACAAGCTCATATGTGGTGGGTCATATGATAAAAATAATATCAAACTTGACAAATGGTAAATCAAGAGAACCCACTAGGCAAAACTTGAGCCATTCACACTGGATGTTTAGTGATTTTCACTGCTTATAGTGAAAGTTGAATAGTTCTCATTCAACCCCGATATGACCCGGTACAGGCGGTTGTGGGGTTAGTATAGGCATGCGGGACTAGTCAGGTCCAAGCCCTGGATACCCGTCATTAGCAAAAAAAAAAAAAAAAATCAAGAGAGCCTTAATTCTGTCCTATTGTTAACTTGCAATGTCAAACAAATAGAGTAACAGCTGAGATATGTTTAGACCTTCTATCATATGTCACCATAAGGTATAAGGAAGATCGCAAGTTTTAAGGAATTAAGGTTTTGCAAGAAAAATAAAGTACAAGGAATTTAGGACTAGTGAAAAAACTAACATATATGTATTTGTATTTATACGGAGATTAATATTGTTGTTGACTCATTAGCAAGGAGGGCATTGTGATGGCATGTATAATGGTATGATTCAATTCCACTATATGATTGGAAGAGCTTTCTGATTCTATGCATTCTCTACACCTCAATAAATCAATTTATTTTTACTAATAAAGAAGAAAAAAAAGAAGTTAACATCTTAGAGACCAGATCAGGATTATGATCAGGATTCCGTACAAGAACATTCTCATATGCTCACACACTTGGTATTTAAAATGAAACTTATTCCAACTAGGAGACACCCATTGATGACTGAACTCCACCACTTCTACCAAATAAAAAACTTCATCACCAGATTTATATATAACGGCTGTACTACTTCTGATAAACCTTCGTATTGTCTCGATTGACTGATCCAAAAGGTTTTCTTTAATGGCCAACCCATCACCATCAACACCTGTCTCTTCCATTCCTCTCAACTTGGCCGGTTTTCTCACCGGAAACACCATTCAAGTTGAAGGAGACGCCGGCAACTTACACTTCTCAGGCCACTTTGACGTCCACCAATCCCAATCTCCCAATAACCAAACCATCGCCATGGACAACCCAGACATTAACAGAACCCCATGTAACCAATCACTTTCCACCATATCCAGTCTCTTCTCATCCATGGCTCCTCATCAAACAACCCATGTAGACAAAGACCCTTCAACCCATTTGGATAACACTCTTGAATTCTCTGAATTTTCTGATCTTACCGTCCATGATGATCAGATTCTAGCCATTGAAACAGATGGAAATGGAGTCATGAGCAGTGTAGTGACAAGGCTTAGGAGTGGTGTGATATCAAGAGTACCGTATTTCCGACGTGGCCGGAAACATTGTTTTTCCGGTGAGTTATCGGAGGACGCCAGGCGACGGGATTCTTGTTTGTTGGTCAGAAGGCCAAAGGAAAGGAGGGAGAGAAGATCAGAAAGAGGGGAAGTGTTGGAGAGAGTTCTTAGAAGGCATAGTTTTCCGGTGAGGCCATGTAGTTCTTACAGTTTCTTTGTGATGAGCAAATGGGATTCGGCCAAGTCATCTTCTTTTGAGGAACCAAGAGTAAAAGATTGGGCCGAATGTGGACCAATCTCTCTCTCTCTCTCTCTCTCTCTCTCTCTCTCTCTCTGTGACATGTATATGAGAGCGGATCAGGATTAGGTTATCGTACGAGATTGATCCATGTGGTGGATTCCATCTGTGTGAATCAGTCTGTACTTGAACCATCTGATTCATGTTTACTCTATTATGTATATGGCCTGAAGAGAGCGGATCAAGTCCTCTTAGGGTGCTTGATCCACACATGAAATCGACTCAATCTCACTTCTCTTACAATAGACTTTCATATTGTGTGGATTCTAAATATGGATTAGACATCATTCTTTTACGAGGACCTAATCCAACTTTTGACTTGAAAGGATTCAAATTTAAAATTTTCATATTACGATATTAATATAAATTGAAGTATTATTTTCGTACAGGTATTTGTGAAGATGGCATCGAAAGATAAAGCAAGATACAAGAAACAATGCTTGTTGTTGAGAAGTAAATGAGAGGGAGTGAAGTTTACAGAATGGCCTTTTCTCATTTTATTTGGTATTTATTTAACCATAATATATGCATGGTTGCCTAACCTGGAGGGAGAAAAATCATGGTAAAGCAGGTCTTTTTTTTTGGTAGTTAGTTTATGAAAAATTTTATGTATCTCCAAAATATTGCTGATATATATAATTTAAAAGGATTTTGTAGAGAAGTCCCTCTAGAGGTTGGTCGGATCCCCTCTTGTACAGGTAATCACTTTCATTTCATTATCGGAGATACAATGTCTCTAATTCCATCTGTGGCAAAAGTAAGTCAATCAATTTTTTTGATTCATGGGTTTTTCAATTTTTTTCTTTTATTTTAGTATTTTGAATTATAATTCTATATCAATTTCAAGATCTATATGTTTCTAATCAAATGATGGATAGTTTCAGTCGTATAGCATGTAGAAGAAACAGGGAGGAAAATGAGAAAATAGAAAATTTCAAGAAAAAAAATTTCTTGTCTTGTGGATCTGGAATTATGAACTTATGATGATTCCTTTCATTTCTCTCAAAGCATAAATATGGGTGCTGGTCCCATATCAATTCCCATATGATGTGGGTTGATATGCTCTTGGATCTTTTCATCTTGTAAGCTAGTGTGTAAGGTTGAGTTCTCCTTGGACCATATCACTCAAGATTGACCATGTGGTAACTCATCTCTCTCCTTTGGATTTCATTGAAGTGGAAGCTGACACACTTTATCCCAAGAAAAAGAAGAAAGGCTCAGAGATTTTGCTATAGTCTTCGAAGGATAAAAATGTATTGTTACAAAATCTGTTTGTAGAGATAATCTTTTTGCAACCAAGCCGGTATTTTGTAACCACTTTTTTTTTTTTTTTTTTTTTTTTTTTTTTTCACGACCTATTTCATGTGTCCATATTCTCTACAGCGAGGGGTGAGGTGCGGAGAGTATTCGACGACTGAGAGCATCTTAACACACATTTTAAGGGGGCTTCTAGCCACCCAATATTCACTGCACTGATGCAGTGTCTGCAAACATTTTTCACACCTGCTTCACTCCCTAAAATTGTATCATAGAAGAACTCTATTACCCCTTTTCGAGAGGTGAGTGCACAGAGATTTGGGTAAGTTTATTTGAACGGAAAGGCCTTACTTTCTTCCTCTTTCTCTCTCTGGGCCGTTCTCTTTTTGGTTTGATCGGTATGAGTAATTTCTTTTATTATTTTTTTTTGGAGGGGTTAAATGAGTAATTTCCTTTCTACCCTTTTAACTCAAGGAATCTTAATCACATAATTTACCTTTACATAAAAAGTGAAATTAGTTGTACCAAAGGACATTTATGATATGGTTACAATTTCTTGGTAGTCATTCAGTTGTAGAAACGACGTTTCGTGTTAAGAACAGAATTTTCAATTTCTGTGTCAAAATACCATTTTAAAATTTAAAAAATAGTGTTTGGTCAACTTGTTTCAGGAATGATTACCCTAGTTGTTCACTTTGTTTGTATTTGAAATGAAGTCCAAATGCCAAAATAAAGTTTTGTCGTTACATCATTTTGCGTTTCTAGCATTTTTTTCCTTTTTGTTCTAAAAAAATCGAAAAATTGCAAATTGACACCAAACGCTTTATTCCGTTTTTCTGTTCCCATAGAGCAGAAAAACACCATGACTACCAAATGCAGCCTTAGTTACAGAATCATTAGGAAAATCATACGTGCATTCTATAGATGGAGAGAGAAAGAGAGGGGCATTATATGGGCTCAAATTAAAAATTAAATTAGTATTCGTTAAGAAAAAAAGATAACCATTAAATATTAATTTTTAAATTTGAAATAATGATAGATATCTGTGGCTTAGACTAAACTAAAGAGGTGAAGCAAACAGAGACCAAAAAAAAAAAAATTGTAAATAAGCTGTAGTAGACGAATTAGAAACCAAGTGAATCTTTCTTTTTCTTTTTTTTTTTTCTTAAACACCTGAATTTATGTGACAAAATTCCAGTACATTTTTTTTTTTTTTTTTTTTTTAATGAAAGCAGTAATAGAGTTCCTTTGTATTTTTTTTTTTTATTTGTTTCAAATTTTCATGGATGTGGGCCATGTGACCTTATCTTAAAAATTAAAATAATAATAAATTTTATTAAGGGGCTCCGAGGCCCCTAAGGGGATCATATATTTCTGTCATCAACCATGAGTTGGAGGTAATATTAATGGGTCTTAAAGAGCTGCTTTTATGAGGTAAAGACTAAAGACTCTGAATATTCAGTCCGATATTCTAGAAATACAATTGATTGCATTAAAGGGTCAAGAAGTGCCCCATGCCAAAGTTGGTGGCTCATCCATTATATAAAAAGGCAGTTAGCCAGATTTACTTGGCACTAGCCTATTTCTAGCAAACCCTAAGGGGTTGGTCCAATGGTGATTTGATTAGGGTCACACATCTAGAAAAACGTCTGAGTTGGGTTTGAATCATCTTGGTAGCACTCACGAGGTCACTCACAACAAGATTAATTTGATTTTTCGGTCAATGCCATTAATGACCTACTCCGATGATTGTGGGTTCAGCTGAACCCAGAGGAATAGTTAGGCCGAAGGCCCAGAAATCCTCATTAGTAAAAAAAGAAAAAAGAAAAAAAAATCTATCTCAAGCAAATCTTTAGAGAGTCCAATCAAAACGTTGACCAATTGTCAAAGCTGAGGTGTTAGAGGAGTATACCTTTGACTCCTTACCCCTTGATCTAGAACCGTGCGCTTATCCACACAATCTCCAATTCGCCTTAACCATCTGGGCAAATAAATATGCCCGTTCCAATAGTAAAAAATTTTATTGTTTGTTCTTTTTGTTGGCTATTTGCTGATAGCCCTTGAACTCTTTTAATACTTTTGCGCAAGAGAATGCTACACGATAATACACATACATATCATTGTCCGCTGCCAATGGAAAGGCATGTACAAACATCTTTAGCACGGTCTTTTCAAACCCATTGTGTCATGGCATAAGTGCATGCTATCAAATAGCGTTCTTTCTTCCAATTCTTTTATATATTATATTCCTCCTCTAAAAAACAAGTTGAAGATTAGATGGATGCGAGTCATCTATGACGGGGACACACTTTGTGTACCAAAATGGAAATATGGTAACAAGTGTAAATGTCACCTGATAAGCACAATAATGTGTGAAATCTTAGGGGATATAAGTGTACATTTTGCCCCACTTTGGATAGTGCTACTTCTGGTTTTTTTTTTTTTCCAAGTCTACAAGAGAAAGTATTTAAAGTGAATCAAGAATCGGTCTAAGCTTGAACTAACTTATCCAAATGTGGGACCCACTCATTAGTACCACATCCTCTCTCCTACAAAATCTTGAAAATTATTCTCTCTCCTTGCCACCTTACAAGATCTTGAAGATGCTATGCAGAGACTCCTTTCTGATTTAGTCAAGATTACAAGATATTGGTTAATATTGCAGGGAATGAATAGAATTTGTTAATTTTGGAAACATATTCTCTCTTTCCTCACACAATATCTCAGAGAATGAGGATTTTTACCAAAATTTAATTTAATTTAATTTTTTTTTTTTTCTTAAAGAAGACTTGTAGAAGAAAGGAGGCAAGACCAAAGCCTTATAAAAGTCCCTTCTTCCCCCCTCCTAGAAGGATTATTCCCCTTAGTCTATTTTCTAGTTTATGCTTAGTTCTCTTCTCTCTCCCCCTCTCTCACTCTCTTTAGTTTTAATTCTTCTTTATTTTTGCTTTAATCACTTTTGTAATGGTTTGTTATTTCAATTAATGCAAGCACTCTTTTATTTTTATTCAGCCTTTTATATTTATGATTTATGCAATTGAGTTGTAATTTTTAAAGCTATAGTTCTGGGCTTAGATCTAGGTGACAAGATCACGAGCTGTGGAGTATCTTTTTTTTTTCAAGTTCAGTTTTTTTTTTAAGATTTGTTTTCTTCAAGCCTAGAAATTTCATATTTGGTTCATTCCAGATCCAGTTTTTAGGGTTGGCAGTATCTCAAATCACCCAAGCTTTCAAGTTCAAGCATTGATTTAGGTAGGTAGGCTTCTTCGATAGTTTTCTCTCCCCCCTCTCATTCCCTCTTCTGACTACCCTTTCTTTCTTAATTTAGGATTTTAATTTTAGTCATTATATTATTGCTTTCCCTTTCCCCCAAGGTTCATTGCTAGTGTATGTGTTGACTTGCCCCTCCTAGTCATAGAACCATCATTTTATTATTTTTATTTTAATTACCTCATTTTTCCTAAAGCAAAGTAGAGTAATCCTTGTAAGAGTGACTCTCTAGTCAAGTAGGGAAGCTCATATTATGATGCATCTCTCGGGCTAAGTAAAGAAACCTACTTGCGAGCCTCTCTCTAGCTTCATCCACTTTCTTTTACTTTATTTTTATTTCAGCATTTTTTTTCCTTCACTGCTTTTTAATTACATAAGTTGTTTATTTTCAGTTATTTATTTATTTAATTTTAATTGCGTGGCTTACGTATTTAAATTCTTAGATGACGAATGGTTAAGCCTTTATTTTAGATACATATTTTTAGGATGGTAGTTAGAATTAGATCACAACCATTAATCCGTTCACTTTCGCATTATTAAAAGAAGCCAAAAATAAAGTGGTTGTTCTCCCTGTGTTCGACATGTAGCTACATTGATCCATACGCTTACGGTTATATTTTAAATTTTAACAAGTTTTTGGCACCGTTGTTGGGGAGACAGTTCCATGTTATTTTTCGCTTTCTTTTGGTAAATCGGAGTGTTTTGTTTACTTTGTTTTGTTTTTGTTTTTCTTTTATTAAATTCCTGAGAATAACAACTTGCAATAGTAGTTGTATCGGTGGAGGTCGTCAAGCCTCACAGTATGATAAAGAAAGGTTTCGCCCTGTAGTAGTACCTTAGGAATTGACTTGAACAACCCCGGATCCCTGCCGGTAAGATCCCAAAAAGTAAAAAAATAAAATCAAAAAATTAAAAAATCAAAAATGAAAAATTAAAAAAAAAAATTCTTTCCATTTTTTTGTGCTTGTCTTACTCTAGTTGTGGGTAGTTTTCTGTTGCATGAGTGTGTGGACCCGTGATTCTACCAATCGTTTAGTAAGAATATCTATTTTAAGAATGGTAGAACAACCTAAGCCTACTTTAAAGGATAGATTCTACCCAGCCAGGGCAGGCCAACCTTCTTACATTAGATTACCAGCTGCCACAGGGAACAACTATGAGCTTAAAACTCAATTCATCACCATGTTACCCCACTTACATAGGCTATCCTCCGAAGATGCTTATTTGTTCTTGAGAGAATTTGAGGAGGTTTGTGTCCTCATTAAGATACAACAGCTCAGTGATTATGCTATTAAACTAAGATGCATTACTTTTCGCTCAAGAATGGAGCAAAAAGATGGCTATATGGGCGGCTAACTAATTCCATTACCACATGGGATCAGTTTACGATAGTGTTCTTGAGAAAAAAAAATTCTTGCATAAAACAAACAAGCTTAAGAGCGAGATCATGCAGTTTCGACAAAAACCTCAAGAGTCATTTTTCAGACTCATGGAAAGGTTCCAAGACCTTCTCCAAGAGTATCCCCATCATGGTATTGACAAATGACATATTTACCAAATAATTTATGAAGGGATAGACTACCATACCAAGCAGATGTAGAGTCTATGTATCCTACAGGCTTCACAACTTATGAGGATGAAAACGAAGCTTGAAACTTTTTTGTTGACCTAGCTGAAAAGATAAGAGAATGAAAGTCTACTCAAGAAAGTGAGAGAACTATAGCAGGTAAAGGGTACTATATCGATGGGATAATAAACAAGAAGACCCATTTAGATAGCCTTATTAAGAGAATAGAAGCCCTTGTCCCTAAAGCACATGCCCCAGTCCACCAAGTCCAAAATCAGGTCTCTATGTGCAATTGGTGTCACTCCCCTAAACATGTAAGGGAAGAATGCTCCAACAGTTTTGGGGGCAATGAAAGTGTTAATGCTCTTTACCTAAACAACCCATTTAGCAACACTTACAATCCAGGGTGGAGAAATCACTCTAATTTTTCATGAAGCTAAGAGAATCAAGGAGGCCTATCCAATTTTCACAACCAAGGACAGCCTAGTCCCTAGAGGCCCAATTTTGCACCACTACCTAATTCTTTACCTTGGCCTAATCTAAGTCCTCAGTCAAATTTTGCTAGGCTCCCACTCCAAGCACTTCATCAACAACTCCCGGGGTTTACATCCACTAGAGAGGGGGCAAGAATTAGTGAGTTAGAGAAAAGCATGACCCTTCTCATGACAAGCCACAATAGTGTGGAGAGGCAACTCATTCAACTTGTCACAATCATGCATGAGAAGGAGAAAGAAAAATTTCCTAGTCAGCCAGAGCCAAATCCTAGACATCAGGTGCTAACTCCACAAGGGCTACCTACCCCTCAGCTCAATATTGTACAGAGTCAACAACACCAAGGGCCCTCCAAACAGTGTAATGCGATATATGCCCTATAGAATAGCCGAGAATATCTACGGAGTGGTACCACTCCTTCTCCACCATCTGACCTTTCTGTTGACCCTCCGACTATCGAGGCTACTACTATGCCTCCCATTCCAGGTTCGCCAGATGGACCTGAAGAAATTAAGGATGATTTGGTAGAAGCCACAAAAAATGATTCTATCAATGAGAGAACTTCTGACAATGTTTATGATCCTCCTGTCCCCTATTCTAATTGTTTGATAAATAAGAAGAAGATAGTTTCAATGGAAAAAAATTTAGAAGTCTTCAAGAAGGTAGAGATAAACATGCCTCTTTTGGATGCCATAACTTAAATCCCAATCTATGCTAAAGTCCTCAAAGACTTATGCACTCACATGCACACCACAAGTGTGCCCAAAAAGGCGTTTTTGACAACTAATATCAGTTCAATGATCATATAACCTATAACAGTTAAGTATAAGAATCCCGAGTGTCTCACCATCTCTTGTGTCATTGGCAACACTCGTATTGATCATGCCCTACTTGACCTTGGTGCAAATGTGAATCTTCTACCTTATCATATTTATCAACAACTTGGATTAGGAGATTTGAAAGTCACAGTGACCACTCTCTAGTTGACCGACCGTTTTGTCAAGATTCAGAAAGGGATGGTCGAAAATATCCTACTTAAGGTAGGAGAATTTATTTTTTCAGTTGATTTTATTGTTTTGGACACCAAATCCTTCACCACTAAGGATAAGATCTCTATCATTCTTGGAAGACCATTTCTGGCTACCAGCAATGCATTAATCAATTGTCGGAATGGTCTACTAAGGATATCTTTTGACAGACACTATGGAATTTAACATGTATAGGTTGGGCAAGCAACCTATAATTTCTTTTGATTATATTGATGAAGAGGCCAATATGCTTGAGGATTTTTCGGATGATATTGTTAAAACTTTTAACATTGACTTTGATTCAGAATTCCAAGAGTGTATGGAAGAATTAGACGATGATATTAAAAATTTCTTCTCTGAGGTTTGGATCCTTCATACACCCATGGAGCCCATTGGTCTTCTATCAAATTCTCTTCCTAAACCCTCAATTGTTGAGCCCCCTCAGCTTGATTTGAAAGAATTGCCCTCTAACTTAAGGTATGCCTTCTTAAGAAAAAATCAAACTCTACCATTATTATCGCTTCAAATTTAACTTCAAGTCAAGAGGAAGAGTTGATCAAAGTTTTAAAAAAAAACAAGGATGCCTTAGGTTGGACCATGGTAGACATTAAAGGAATTAGCCCATCAATCATTCAACATTATATTCACCTCATTAAGGATTCAAAACCTTCTAAGGAACCACAAAGAAGGGTTAATCCTATGATGAAAGAAGCTATTAAGAAAGAGATCCTAAAGTGTGTTTGGATCATGGTATCATTTACCTTATTTCTGATAGCGAGTGGGTAAGTCCAATGTACGTGGTGCCAAAGAAGTCAGGGGTCATAGTAGTCCAAAATATTAAAAATGAGTTTATCCCTACCCGTGTCCAAACAGAATGGCGTGTTTGCATTGGCTATAGGAAGTTAAATGCGGTAACTTAGAAAGACCACTTTCCTTTGTTTTTCATTGATCAAATACTAGAGTGATTAGCCAGACATGAGTATTATTGTTTAGATGACCAACACAAGACCACCTTTACATACACCTATGGAACATTTACTTATCGCCGTATACCTTTTGAGTTTTGTAATGCCCCTGCCACGTTTCAAAGATGCATGATGAGCATTTTCTCTGATATGGTAGAGTACTTTTTGAAAATATTTATGGATGATTTTTCTTTCATGGCTCCTCATTTTCTAATTGTTTGCATCATCTTTTTTTAGTATTCAAACGATGCAAAGCGACTAATTTAGTCCTTAATTGGGAGAAAAGGTCATGCAGGGTTCTATCATTGGTTCATCAAGAACTTCAATCATTTGGCTAGACCTCTCACCAATCTTTTGGTTAAAGAGCAACCCTTCAAAATTTTTAGTGAATGCCTCATGTGCTTTGAGTAATTAAAGAAGGTGTTGATTACAACCCCCATTATTCAAGCTCCCTTATGGACTGAACCCTTTGAATTAATGTGTGATGCATCTGATTTTCCTATAGGGGCAGTCTCAAGGTAGAGAGTTGATAAACTTCCTCGTATTATCTATTATGCCAGTAGAACTCTCAATGATGCATAGCTGAACTACACCACAATTGAAAAAGAATTTTTAGCTATTGTATTTGCATTAGAAAAGTTTCGTGCATATCTGATAGGTTCTCATGTAATTATTTACACAGACCATGCAGCTATCAGATACCTTATTCAGAAAAAGGATGCCAAAGCACGTCTTATCTGATGGGTTTTATTTTTTCAGGAATTTGACTTAGAAATTAAAGATAAGAAAGGCAGTGAAAATTCAGTTGCAGACCATTTATCCCGGTTACCCAATTCTTTGATTGTGAATACTCCAGTTAATGAGCATTTTCCCAATGAGCAACTCTTTGCAGCATTTAGTGAACCTTGGTTTGCAGATATTATAAATTTTTTAGTTACAAACAAGACTCTGGATCATTGATCTTCCCAAGAGAAGTATCATTTTCACTCACATGTTAAGTATTTCTTTTGGGATGATTCTTACATTTTAAATCATGCTCTGATCAAATTATCCTGAGATGTATCCTTGATCATGAGCACCGTTCTATTCTTTCTTTTTGCCATGATTAGGCTTGTAGCGGCCATTTTGGGTCTACTAAGACTGCGGCCAAGGTATTGTAATGTAGATTTTATTGGCCCAGTCTCTTTAAGGACGTCTTTGCTTATTGTAAGGCTTGTCTTTCTTTTCAATCTTTAGGAAAAATCAGTAGAATGAACATGATGCCTCTCAACCTAATCCTCGTGGTTAAGATTTTTGATGTTTGGGGAATAGATTTTATGGGCCCTTTCTCTAAGTTATGTGGATATGAATATATTTTGTTAGCTATAGACTATGTGTCCAAATGGATTGAGGCTCGTGCTTGTAAGACTAATGACCATAAGGTGGTTATTTAATTCTTCAAAGAATACATTTTTTCTCGATTTAGTGCCCCTAGAGCTATCATTAGCGATAGGGGAAAACACTTTTGTAATAAGCCTTTTGAGGCCTTAGTGAAGAAGTATGAGATTACCCACAAGTTGGCTACCACATACCACCCCCAAACCAGTGGGTAGGTAAAAGTGTTCAATAGACAGATCAAGCAGATTCTAGAGAAGACAGTAAACCCAAATTGAAAGAATTGATCTAACCGTCTATTGGATGCTTTGTGGGCATATCAGACTGCTTACAAGACCATACTTGGTCAATCTCTATACCGTTTGGTATACAGAAAAGCCTGCCACCTTCCAATTGAGTTAGAGCATCGTGCTTTTTGGGCGATTAAGAAATTCAATTTTGATTTTTCTACCGCAGGAACTCACAGAGGTCTCCAACTATCTGAGTTGGAGGAATTACAAAATGATGCATATGATAGCGCAAAACTTTCCAAGGAAAAGACTAAAGCTTTTCATAATAAGCACCTTGTTAGAAGATGATGGAAGAGAAAAATGAAGGTGGTGGCTTTGAGAGAAGTGTGGGTGGTTTCTCTTGTGATCACTGCAGAGTATATTTGGAGAGAGAGAGAAATGCTCGTCGGCATGACAATCGGCAGAGATTGCCGAGGTATGTAATTGAGATGATCAAGAAGAATTTTTTTTTGAAAGTTGATTAGTTATGAGGACCGTAGTACATTCTCTACCTTAAACTATACTGAATAACCAACAGTGAACTCCAAACACAACCACCGGCGCGGTCGGCGCCAAGGAAAAGGTCTCTCGCTTAGCCACAGGTATCGATCTGCTGAAGCTGCAGATCTGCTGAGAGCGTCTCTCGCTTAGCCACAGGTATCGATCTGCTGAGAGAAGCTGCGACACTCTCTGCTACTGAGGGCGGTGAAGACGTTGCAGAAGTGAAGACCCTTATGCAAGGAGTCAGGGATCTGCCCGTAGATCCAACATTCGATCTTCACTGCGGATTTGTCGGCGCCAAGGAAAGGAGAGAAAGGTAAGTTGCAGGTTCGGTTGTTCCAGCAGCAAGGAAGAAGAAGAGAAGAAGAGAAGAAGAAGAAGAAGAAGAAGAAGAAGAAGAAGAAGAAGAAGAAGAAGAAGAAGAAGAAGAAGAAGAAGAAGTGCAGATCTGAGCTGATCCGAGCAGATCCGAGCAGATCTGAAAACTCTTCTCCACTGAATTACAGCTTCACCGAACTCCGATCAGATCCAACACACCGAACACTGAAGAACTGATCTCTGGTGCGTTCTTTGATTCTCGGTTCAACCACAAAAGCAGGTTCCTCTGTTTTCTCTGGATCAGTCCAGCCCTTGCTGATTTCACCGAACACACCGATCAGTCCAGCCCTTGCTGATTTCTCTGGATCTGAAGAACTCCGATCAGTCCAGCCTCTCTTTCTTCTTCGTCAGGTCACTAGACCATGCATTTTGGAGGAGAGAGAGTGTCTGGCGATTCAGGGGAGAATGGAGCTATGGCTGTGGAGGATGACGATGGTGGAGCTCGGGAGTCTCTGGATCGTGGTCCAGATGGTCCTCCACAGGATGAAAGGCACAAGGATGCAGGCCAGCGACGTACATATGCAAAAGCCTTGGGTGTTTCGTCTTGGCCTGCCATTGACACTCTCCCAGAGCCGATTCAGGTAGGGAGTAAAAGACGAGTAATGATCCCGCAGAGAGACTATGAATCGAAGAGACAAAATTTTCGTTTTGCCTTAATCGGTAGGGTTAACTTCC
>NW_024870520.1:90418-102691 GCF_013358625.1 Macadamia integrifolia | reverse complement strand
ATCTCAGGTGTATGGTTTCTGTCAAAAGGTGGTGTATGAAGATAATGTGGAGCGTTGTGGATACTGTAAACGAGTCGGACATTTGATTTCCAAGTGTAGGCTGAAAAGATTGGATGATGAAAAGCAAAGTGCGGCTGATAAATTAGCAAAGGTTCCAGGGGCAGTATATGTTGAAGATGGAGTCAACTCAGGTGGGATTAACTCGGTGAGAGAGTCTCTTTCTAGGGGAAGATCTTTGCCACATCAGCAGAATAATTTTGATCCTATTCAAGATCAAATCTCTCCTAATTCAAATTCGTCTAAGGCTGGGGGAGATATTCAAATATTTTTGAATCCTTCCAACTCTGTCTCAAACGTTTTAGGAAAGGAGTCCAACGGAGATGAAAATTATGGAATTAAGGAAGGCTTTGTGTCAGGGACGGTTATAGAATTAGAGTCTGATTCTAATCCTATAAATAAGGAAGGAGAGATTTCTAATATTCTACCTAAGGAAGGAGAGGTATTTCGAATGGATGAGGGATCGGATGTTGATTCTGATCCAAACCCAACTGAGAACCCGCTCCATGGAGTTCCTGGTGATCCGCCAGTGGATCCATTGGGGGGGAATGAACCCAGAATGGGGCTTAATCCTGTGGGCGAGGTTGCTGTTCCGGAGGGGAGGTATCCTTCTCGTAATAGAAGGCTCGGTGGGGGTCAAGGACCTGGACGTGGTGTTGCCATGGCCAGTGCTATGCAGCCAGTTGTTGAAGACCCTGGTGAGGATCATGTGGTTTCTTCTTTGCCCAGGGTGGAATGTTCAAGGGGAACAGTCTCTATTGTGCATTCAGAAATTATAAGAATGGATACGGTGGCAGTGGCTCGGGAGAAGGAGGCCGGAGGTATGCTTGAGGGTGGAAAGCAAAGAAAGAAAACAGGTAGTCAGGCTAAAAAGTCTGATAAAAATCAATTCTCTAAGAAGTAATTCATGAAGATTCTGTATTGGAACATTCGGGGTGTTAGGAAGGCAGCAGGGTTGTGCGCTTTACGTCTACTGGTGAAGGAGCATGCCCCGGATGTGTTATGCTTGGCTGAACCCATGGTTCAGGTATGTAAATTTCCTGTTATTTTCTTTAGTCAATTGGGGTATGCTGTGGATTTCATTCATAATTTTCGGGATGACAAAGTCCCAAATTTATGGATTATATGGAAGTTGGGGGTTTCGAGACCAGTTGTTGCAGGTATGTCTGATCAATATATATCAGTCATCTTTGATTGGCCAGGTAGTAAAGTGGGTATTTCTTTTGTACATGCAAGTTCTTTTAAAATTATGCGTAGGCAATTGTGGTTAGATTTGGAGTTGTCGATATCAGATTTGGTTCCGTGGTCTGTGATGGGGGATTTCAATGCTACCCTGTTCTCGCATGAGAAAAGAGGTCCTGGTAAGTTTAATCTTGGATCAGCTGCTGAATTCCAGGCAATGGTTGATGCGTGTGAATTGCTTTCTATCCCTTCTCAGGGAAAGAAATTCACTTGGACTAATAACCGTCGAAGGGGTCATGCAGTTGCAGTGTTGGATCGGAGTTTTTGTAATGGGAAGTGGATAGATGTGTTTAGAAATGTGAAGCAGCGTGTTTTGGTGTCTTCGGTATCAGATCATGCTCCTTTAATGGTTGTCTCTGATGATGTTCAAAGACCTACAAATATCCCCTTTAGATTCCATAGCTTTTGGATGGAAAATGATCAATTTATCTCTGTGGTTGAGGAAGCTTGGAAAACTTCGATAGGGGGTAATCCAATTTTCGTTCTGGCACAAAAATTAAAGCAGGTCAAGGAGAATTTAAAGGTTTGGGCGAGGGCCAATTTTCCTAACCTGAATGATGAGGTCGATAAAGCAAAGCTGGAATTAAAGAAGGTTCAAGATATGATAGAGGTGGCTGGGATGAATGATGAATTATTTAACAGAGAGGCAGATGCAAAAACAGTATTATTGAAGGCCAACCAAATGTACGAGAAGTTGTGGGCTGAAAAAGCTAAACTGAGATGGATGAAAAATGGAGATTGTAACTCGAAGTTTTTTCATCTCTCCGTGAAGCTTAGGAGGTTGAAAAATCAGATCACCTCCCTAAAAAAGGAAGATGGAACTTGGGTTTCAGACCAACAGGGAATATCATCTTATGTCTCTGATTTTTTTGAGAAATTTCATAAGGCTGATGAAATCACGGTTCATAATGACCTTCTTGATAATATTCCCAGAGTGTTGGAGGAGGAGGACGTGGCAGGATTGGAGAGTGTCCCGAGTGGGGAAGAAATAAAACAAGCTGTTTGGGATTTAGATCCTGTAAGCTCTCCAGGTCCTGATGGGTTCCCAGGTAGTTTCTTCAGGCGATGTTGGACTATTGTTGAGGGTGATTTTTGCAGGGCAGTGAAAAAATTCTTTGAGGAAGGGCGGCTTCCTAAAGGAATAAATAACTGCTTTATTTCCTTGATCCCCAAAGTTGAGGGGGCGGCCTCTCTAGATAGGTTTCGACCTATATGTATGGGGAATTTTTACTGCAAAGTGATATCAAAAATTCTATCTTCAAGATTACTTGTTGTTTTGCCTAAATTGATTTCGGAAGAGCAAGGCGCTTTCCAGCAGGGTAAAATAATTTCAGCAAATATCAGCCTCGCCTCAGAACTGTCAAATTTGATGCATTCTTCAGTTAGGGGTGGTGGAATGGGACTGAAGCTCGACGTTCAAAAGGCGTATGACTCTCTAGCTTGGGAATTCCTCTTTGCAGTTCTGTGCAAATTTGGGTTCTCATCTAGGTGGATTTCTTGGATTCACAACCTTCTTCTATCCTCCAGAGTATCAATTTTGGTGAACGGTGGCCCGGTGGGGTTCTTTGGGGTTGGTAGAGGTCTCCGACAAGGAGATCCTTTGTCTCCCTTTTTATTTATTCTGGCAGAAGAGGGTCTTTGTAGAGGTCTTAGAAGCATGGTTCAGAATGGTTTGATAAAATCTCTTCCTGGGCCTCGAGGTGTGTTAACTCCCTCCCATTTATTGTTTGCTGATGACATTTTCATTTTTATTAATGCATCTGCTCAGTTTGTCAAAAATCTTAAGGCTTTTCTTGATAAATATCAGGCATTCTCTGGCCAGATATTTAATCTAGAAAAAAGTAGTTTGTTCTTTGGAAAGGTTGCCCCTCACAGGAAACATTTTATAAGTACTTTTATGGGAATCCAATCTGCAAGGCAGCCTACTAAATATTTAGGTGTGGAGCTCTTCAAGGGGAGAGTTCAACGGGACCACATGTTACCGCTGATGGATAAAATCAAGAAGAGGTTATCGGGATGGAAGGGTCGGATTCTCTCCATGGCAGGTAGGGTGGAGCTGGTTAAATCAGTGATTTCAAGCATACCAATTCATAATTTCGGGATTTATTGGTGGCCAGGAAGCTCAATAAAATTAGTAGAAAAGTGGATGCGAAACTTCATATGGTCTGGTGACATGGAGACAGGGAAGAAGATAGTGGTGAAGTGGGATGAGGTATGTAAACCTACCAGGGAAGGCGGTCTTGGCATTAGGAGGTTGCGAGACGTTAATTTTGCATGCCTGTGCAAATTAGCATGGCAAATCAAACATGGAAATTCTTTAATGAGTGTTTTCTTTCGTGCCCGTTTTCTGAAGATTGATGGTTCACTGAAAACTACCTACCTTTCCTCTTTGATATGGCCTGGTCTTAAAAAGGTGTGGCGGTGGGTACAGTCTCATGAGCAATGGACTGTTGGGAATGGTCAGAGGATAAATTTTTGGAAAGATAGCTGGCTGGGAAAGAAGCCTATTGAGGAGTTGTATGGTTTGCAGTTAGATATCTTTGATTCGATGCAGGCAAAGGTTTCCGATTTCATTTGCCAAGATGAGTGGAATTTTCCCCAGGTGAGTTCTGAATTTTTTCAAAATATCTTTGATCAGGCCAAGGATATCATAATTTCAGATCTGGATGATATTTGTCATTGGGAATTAAATTCATCTGGAGTTTTTACAATAAAATCGGCTTGGGAAAAAGTAAGACGGGAATCGCCAAAGGTGGGGTGGTATTCATTGATTTGGAATTCTCATCTTCAGCCTCGCCAATCGGTGTTTGGATGGAGAATGTTGAAAAATAAGCTCGCTACTGATGATAATGTGAAAAAGAGAGGGGTTCCATTGCCATCTCAGTGCACTCTCTGTGGCATAGCGGAAGAGTCAATAAATCATACCATGTATGAATGCTCTTTTGCAGTTTTCATGTGGCAGAAATTTTGTTGTTGTTTTGGGTTTAGGTGGCCTGGATTTGAAGGAGTTGAAAGTTTGATAGCTTGGTGGAAAGATCAGGCCAAGAAGACCATCTTTAAAGGGGTGTGGCTGAAGGGTTTTGTTTTAATCCCTTACTTTTCTTGGTTGGAGAGGAATGGAAGAAAATTCGAAGGAATCTCAAAATCAAAAGAGCATTGTTTTGGCCAAGTGAAGAGAGAAATTAGCTGCCAAGAGCTGGTTCATTCAGGGGCAGCCATCTCAATTTCGGACCTTGTCACTGCAAGAAGATTGGGTATTTCAGGGGTGCGGAGAAGGCCTCGGGAAATCTTCAATATTTTCTGGTGCCCTCCTAATCCAGGTTGGATAAAAATCAATTCGGATGGTTGCTCTATTGGTAATCCAGGGAAGTCTGGAGCAGGGGGAATCCTTCGCAATGAAAAGGCAGAGGTAGTGGCAAATTTCAGAAAATTTCTAGGAACTCGCACAAATTTTGAGGCTGAATTTTTAGCGCTTATGATAGGGATTGAATTAGCTAAGCAGCATAATGTGAAACGACTCTGGATAGAATGTGATTCAGTTGCAGTTGTGACTATTTTTCAGAAGAGGCAAAGTCCATGGATAGCTCGGCAAAGATGGATAAATTGTATTTCTTATTTGGAGGATGTGGAATGGAAAATAACGCATTGCTATAGGGAAGCAAATTCAGTGGCGGATTTTTTGTCAAAGTCAGCTGCTCGTTTTGAAGTGTCAGAGCCGATTTCAATTTGGCCAACTCTAGTTCAAATGGAATTAGACATGGATGCATCGGGTCGGCCTAGGTTCAGATTCACCTAGGAATTTCTTTTCTTTCCAGATTTTTTGTTTTTGGTGGAGTTGGGTAGTTGCGTAATTCTGCTGATGGCAATGCCGAAGGTGGAGTTTCTGCTTCTCCCTCTCTTCTTAGTGTGAGTGTTGGGAATTTCTCCCTTCCTCATCTGATGTACTATATTTCTTTTTTCTTCTTTTTCATTTTAATATACATGACTTTTTAGCGAAAAAAAAAGCACCTTGTTAGACAATCTTTTATGCTTGGTAATAAAGTTTTATTGTACAATTCTAGATTGCGTATCTTTCCAAAAAAATTTCGTTCTCGGTGGGAAGGTCCTTACCTTGTACAAACAGTATTCCCCCATGGTGCCGTAGAGGTTATGAATCTATCCAATCGGAAAATTTTTAAAGTTAATGGGCATCGTCTGAAGCCATTCCTTGAGTTGCCTTCAATGCATGATGCAGATGTCATGATTCTCTATGAGCCTCTTTATGATGATATTTGATCCCATTTGGTAACTTCCTCTCCTTTGCCCTTCTTGTCCTTTTGTCTTATCATTTTTTTTTCTTTTTCTGCATTGAAGACATTGCACAATTTTAAGTATGAGGGAGGGTTTGACTGTTTAGAACTTGATGTTACTTTTAAAAGTTTTTCGATGCTTTATACACACCCTATAAAAAATTTTTGAGATCTAGGACCCATCTTGGTACTATAATCCCTATTGAGAGAATGGTAATGAGTATATGTCTTGAAGTGGGACCTCACTTAAATGATTTAGAGATACTTGTCTTAAGGTGTGGAACCATTTGTTAGTTGGTGTCCTTGTTCTTAGGTTAGGAGTTGATGCCATATTCTTGGCATGGTATAAAAATATATGATATGGATATGCAAAGAAAGTGAAAATTAATCAAAAAGTAGAAAGTTAATATAGAATTTTTAAGAACTAGACAGAACACCGTGCCTCATGAAGCAGGGTGTTTTGATCAAACCTCTTAGGAAGGAACACTTCTGAAAAAAACTTAGCATCACTGTCTTTGTTGGCATATGCATAAAGCAAAGCTACTTAGCAACTTAGGTTTCTGGTGTTTGCTCCACCATGTTATTCAGACCAAATGTAGTGGAGTAAAATGAGTTCTCTACTTAAAAAAAAAAAAAAAAGATACCATTATGTCTTGTTGTCTATGATTGGTCAACGCTTCAAAACCTACCTAACAATGTTGTTTGCCTTAGAATTGGTTGTGCTTTAGAAGATACAAGGGTCATCCCTATTTGAGATATGTGATTGTTCCTAAATCTAGATGGAATATTAAAGTTCAAGTGTGGGGGTTCTTCGTTGATGTGCTCTAATTGAAAGAGAGTGTGTGTTTTGTAGTTATTGGAAACTTTAAATGATAATTTTTCAAGTTAATTTGAATTTTGGGTGTATATTCACTGCAAACACTCGCGAGACATAACTCGTCCACTAGGATAACTTAGGGGTTTAAAGGCTTATCACACATGCTAAATGCAACCGTGATTTCTACGAAAATGAGTTAGGCTTTTTCTTTTGTTTTTTATTTATTTGTGATTATTCGAGGACGAGTAAAAGTCAAGTATGAAGAATTTGATGACACAATAAAGTGTGAAATCTTAGGATATTAAATGTACATATTTGGCCTCACTTTTGATGTACACTTCTTTTTTTTTTTTTTTTAGTTTCCAAGTCTACAAGAGAAAGTACTTAAAGTGAATCAAGAACCGGTCCAAGCTTGAACTAACTTGTCCAAAGGTGAAACCCACTTATTGGTACCACATTCTCTTTCCTACAAAAGCCTAAAGATTATTCTCTCTCCTTGCCATATCACAAGATCTTGAAGATGCTATGCAGAGATTCTTTTCTGATTTAGTCAAGATTGCAAGATATTGGTTAATATTGCAGGGAATGAATAGAATTTGTTAATTTTGGAAACAAATTCTCTCTTTCTTCACATAATATCTCAAAGAATGAAAATTTTTACCAAAATTTAATTTAATTTTATTTTCTTTCTTTTCTTAAAGAAGACTTGTAAAAGGAATGAGGCAAGACCAAAGTCCTATAAAAGCCCCTTCCTCCCCCCTCCTAGAAGGATTATTCTCCTTAGTTTATTTTCTAGTTTATGTTTTGTTCTCATCTCTCTCTCCCTCTCTCACTCTCTTTAGCTTTAGTTCTTCTTTATTTTTGCTTTAATCATTTTTGTAATGGCTTTTTATTTCAATTAATGCAAACACTCTTTTATTTTTATTCAGCCTTTTATGTTTATGATTTATGCAATTGAGTTGTAATTTTTAAAGTTATAGTTCTAGACTTAGATCTAAATGACAAGATCACGAGTCGTGGGGCATCTTTTTTTTTTCAAGTTCAGTTTTTTTTTTAAGATTTGTTTTTTCCAGGCCTAGAAATTTCAAATTTGGTTAATTCCAGGTCTGATTTTTAGGGTTTGCAGTATCTCAAATCACCCAAGCTTTCAAGTTCAAATATTGATTCAGGTAGGTAGGCTTCTTCAATAGTTTTCTCTCCCCCCTCTCATTCCCTCTTCTGACTACCCTTTCTTTCTTAATTTATGATTTTAATTTCAGTCATTACATTATTGCTTTCCCTTTTACCCCAAGGTTCATGGCTAATGTATGTGTTGGCTTGCCCCTCTTAACCATAGAACCCTCATTTTATTACTTTTATTTTAATTTCCTTACTTTTTCTAAAGCCAAGTAGAGTAACCCTTGTAAGAGTGACTCTCTGGTCAAGTAGGAAAGCTCATATTATGATGCATCTCTCGGGTTAAGTAGAGAAACCTACTTGTGAGTCTCCCTCTAGTTTTATCCCCTTTCTTTTACTTTATTTTTATTTCAGCATTTTTTTTCCTTCATTGCTTTTTAATTACGTAGGTTGTTTATTTTCAGTTATTTTAATTGTGTGGCTTGCGTATTTAAATTCTTAGATGACGAATGGTTAAGACGTTATTTTAGATACATATGTTTAGGATGGTAATTAGAATTAGATCACAACCATTAATCGGTTCACTTTCGCATTATTAAAAGAAACAAAAAATAAAGTGGCTGCTCTCCCTATGTTCGACCTATAACTACACTGATCCATATGCTTACGGTTATATTTTAAATCTTAACATCACCAACGAAAGTTAATTTTAGATGACCACCATCTCTGTATCTGGAGTGAAAGTAATAGTACACTATAAGCATAAGCGGCCGCAAGTAGTTTTCTGTGAGATAACGGCCAAGACATTCTTTAATGAAAACCATCATTTTTTATTAATTAAAAATTGCTGGGGCTGATTGTGGCAAAGAAATTCACTTTTTAAAATTACTACAATAACCTTACCAGACACAAAGACGCGTTTACGCCGTTACTTACATTTAAAGACTTGTTTGGCATGAAATAAAACCAGACTCGGACCCCTTTTTGAAGTTAACGGCGGTTCCAATACATAGAATATAACACTAATAACAGACTATAACTCCTATCCACTTCGGCGCTGTTTTGCTTCCTGATGTGGTCACCCTAAAAGTACACTAATCTCCCATCCTATAAAATTAAATGGACCTCATTTTTCACAAACCCAACCAAACAAACCCTTTAAGTCCTTACTTCAAAGTCTACCAAAATCTCATAGACAAGCTCTATCTACAATGGCAAGATTCATTTCCTCACCTCTATTAGTCCCTTTCCTTCTCTTACTATCATCAACAAATGCTGTTGATATCAATGTCATCACTGATTTTGGGGCTATAGGGGATGGCAAAACAGATGTGAACAAGGCTTTTTCATCAGCTTGGGCAGCTGCTTGCAAATGATCAGAGGCGTCGACGATACATGTACCACAAAAGGGCAGGTTCTTACTTAGTCCAATTGAGTTCCAAGGACCATGTAATAACTCTAAGATCACATTTCTCATTGATGGAATCCTTATTGCTCCTGACTACAAGAAGATGGAAAGTTCTGAAAATTGGATTATGTTCTATGGTGTGGATGGTGTGTCCATAATTGGAAGAGGATATCTTGATGGCCAAGGCACTAGCTTGTGGGCATGCAAAGCTACTGCAAATAAGAATTGTCCTACCGGTGCAACAGTAAGTATACATAAATATATCATTATATGTTATATGTTCATTAATTAAAGGGTTCGAATCAGCTACCCACATGGAGAGACAGAGTTACCCTCCCAACATGAGAATTCACCAACCATTGGGAATTACACCCCCTCCCCATGTGGTGAGAGGAGGGTGTGACTTGTGTCAGATCCCAATGGATAGTATTTGAATCACCATGTGGGGAGGTCACCACTTTATATATTGTATATACAAAAAAAATAAAAGAATTTTTTTTTTCTCTAAAATAGGAATGTTTTTTTTCATGTTGGTTTTAGTCTTTTGACATTAAAAAAAACTTAAAATAAACAAACAGGACTAATTGAACAAGCTTGTGCTACTAAGAAATCAATTCATAATATGCATATGCAACAATTGTTGAGCATTGAACATAATAATTATAGGGTTGTTTGGGTTTTTGTTTTTGTAGTCACTTGCATTCTATAGTTCCAAAGACATACTAGTCCAAAATGTGAGGTCGATGAACGCAAAGCTCTTCCACATTGTCGTGTATTCATCCCAAAACGTAGCAATACAAGGAGTGACCATCAATGCCCCAGGAGATAGTCCAAACACAGATGGGATACATGTTCAAATCTCAAAAAATGTACGTGTATTCAATGCAAGTATAAAAACTGGTGACGATTGCATTTCGATTGGACCAGGCACAGAAAATATGACAATACAACGTATTGCATGTGGTCCTGGACATGGTATAAGGTGAGGAACTATAATACTAGTCCTAATTAATTAATGATGGATCATTATTAATTCTTACTTAATCTTATAATAACTATTTGTTTGTGTTAATGCTGCAGCATTGGGAGTTTGGGGTGGGGAGAAGAAGAAGAAATAGTACAAAATGTGGTGGTGAAGAGTGTAGTGTTCAATGGAACTCAAAATGGGGTAAGGATCAAAGCTTGGGGAAGGCCCAGTAATGGATTTGTGAAAGGAGTGGTTTTTAAGCAAGTAGTGATGAAAAATGTCCAAAACCCAATTGTTATTGATCAAAACTATTGCCCTCACAACACAGGTTGCCCTAATCAGGTAATAAATATATAAACACTTATCTCAAATCAATTGAGCTTAAAACTAATTGGGTTGATAAGTACTTACATGATATGTCTATATATTTTGCAGAATTCTGGGATACAAATAAGTGGAGTTACATACACTAACATCGTCGGGACGTCGGCGACGCAAATCGCGATGTTATTCAATTGTAGTGCAACCTCACCATGTAAAGAGATTGGTTTGCAAAATATAAAGCTCACTTACAATGCTCAAACTGCACAATCCTTTTGCAAGAATGTACATGGAACCTCTTCTGGTGTAGTTTCCCCAAGAAGTTGTCTATAGGGATTATTAATTCTTATAAATTGTATTCATGGTCAACAGATGATAATATATTTTTTGTAATTAATTTCTTTATAAAAATTCTTCCTCCATTCTTAAGAAATACTTTATAGAAATTCTGGTTGCTGTTTCTAAAAAGAAGTTAGATTTCAGGTTGACCAGAGAAACACAAGAGGCAAATAAGCGATAACGCCGTTTTCTTATCTTGGAAGTCTTGTTTGGCATCGGACCATATACAACTTTCTTATAATATATTCTTTCCTCTCCTCCCTCTCCCCTCGCTATTTTGAATTGCTTTTGGGAAGGATGGATTGACAAGAGCTATGGAGTAAGCACCTAGGCATGCCACGTGGAAGGATGATGTGGTTAATCTGATGAAATGAATAAATCACATACTTATATTTATTTTGATTTTTTATTACTAATTTATTTGTAATTGGCTTGGGTGCAGGATTTTAAAATTTTAAAATATGAGAATATGGGTTGAGTTCCCTATCTGGCTGTGTAACGTACATCATTGTCTCTCTGTGTCTATCTCTCTTGCCCGGAAATATATCATTCCTTGAAAAAGGAGAGCGACAAACGCAGAGAGGCACTGGTGTATGCTACGCAACATGGCAGTGTTCTTTTTTCCCATGGCCCAAATATTATTAGGATTTTACTTTCTTTAATCTCAATCATATGATTAATTGGGGTTAGATAGTTAGGATTGTTGAGGTTTTGTTCTCTTATAAATATGTAAAAGAGGTATTAATTTTTCTAGTGATTGGTTTACATATAAAAAAAATATGAAGAAAAGAACCATGCCTGCTTATATGTTTCAAATCCCAAACATAGGCGGACACGAAAAGACCACGCTGTCACCCCCAGTTAAAGATGTGAATTTAAAATCGAAATCATTTATCGAAATCGAACCGTTTACATCGAAATCATGAAACCGTTTATTAAATGGTTTGGTTTTAGTTTTAAAATTAAAATTGTAATTCGGTTTTGGTTTTAAAGTTTAAACCGTTGGTAAACCATTAAACTGATTAACTTATATATAGTAAGTTTTAGTCATTCAATTATAAGTGTACATATATTTCAATAAAATAAAAAAAAAAGTTTACATTAAACAACTATTAAAAGAAATCACATGACAATAAACAATTCAATTCAATATTACAATTTACATCCATTTCACAAAATAAATAAATAAATGAATAAAGGTAAAGAAATTGTTTGGATAAAAAATTAGAAAACATAAGAAAACCGTTTAAAACCATCATTTAAACCCAAACCATTTATTAAATGATTTGGTTTTGATTTTACCTAAAAAATTGCACCGAATCGAATCAAACCATCTATACCGAAATCAATGATTAACACCCTTACCCCAAGTGCCCAAATGCCTCTACATGGCCTCCCATTAGCCTGTGTGCACTAGCGTAGTGGCCATACAAATAGTTAGGGTTCTCTTGCCCTTCAATTGTATATGAAAAACTGAAATCAAACAATAACCAATCAATAAGAATCCATTAAGCCATCCTAAGAAAAGACGGAATTAATGGTTTTGTTTCAGCTTAACCAAGTAGCAGCTTGATGTCAATTCAGCCAACCAAAACCAGATCGATAGACTGATTTGACACCCCTACATAAGAGAGGTGCATGAAATTACTAAAATCAAATGATAATGCTAATCTCAACAACTGTGCTAGCAGTTGGTTAGGGTTTTTTACCTCCACTT
>NW_024870520.1:74821-90067 GCF_013358625.1 Macadamia integrifolia | reverse complement strand
CGTTCGGCTTTGGCCGAACTCCCAACCGAAGGAGGGACCCTCGGTCAGGTCCGTCCGGCTTTGGCCGAACTCCCAACCGAAGGAGGGACCCTCGGTCAGGTCCGTTCGGCTTTGGCCGAACTCCCAACCGAAGGTGAGATCGTCTGCTAGGCCTGCTAGGTCCGCTCGGGCGCAAACCTCGAGGCTTCGTACCCTGACGTGGCGGTGCCATTAATGCTCGGAAGTCGTACCGCCATTCTTCCATCTATATAATGTGGGGGGCCATTTGTGGGGCAACCTTTCTTTTTTCCCTTCGGAGAGCTCACCTTCGGCCTCGGATCCCCTTCTAGCCTCGTCCTCTTCTTCCTTAGCTTAGCAACAAGTAAGTGATGTCTTCCTCGTCGGGCTACAGCCCCTCGTCCCGCGAGAGGTCAAGACCGAAACGTAGGTATAGGAGTCCTGGGGAAGTCCGAGGGATGTCCTCGGATTCCACCGACTCTCCCTCCTCCCGCGACTCATCGTCAGCGGCCACACCGTCGGGGTCCAAGGGTGGCTCCAACGGTGAGGAGTTTAGGGAGAGGGTGCTCGACGCCCGAGCCCAGACACAGGAGCCCTTAGAAGTTGAGGCCCTTAAGATCGTCTCCACGATGGACGAACCAGAACTGGAGGAGCTAAGGGCCTCCTTCGGCGTTTCGGATGCTTTCGAGCTCCGTCTGCCCAAACCCTCTGACCGAGCCAGCTATCGGAACCCCGAGGAGCTGTGCCTGTACAAGGAGGCCTTCAAGGCAGGCCTTCGGCTGCCCCTCCACCCCTTCTTCACCAAAGTGTTTCGGCACTATGGGGTAAGCCCGACCCAGCTAACGCCGAACGGGTGGCGACAAGCACTAAGCTTCGTCATCTTCTTCGTTCGGTACAAGAGGCCTCTCTCCCTCCGACTCTTCATAAACTGTTTCCTTCTTCAGGCCTGTAAGGGACTTACGGGCTGGTACTACTTTTGCCCCCGAAAGGACCTTCGGCTCTTGAAGGGTTACCCGAGTTCCATCCATGGGTGGAAGGATAAGTACTTTTTTGTGAAGTCGACCGAGGGGGTGCCCTTCGGCACGGTCTAGGACATCCCGGACCTTAGGGATGTGAGCTCCGCCCCTGCCCTATTCGGGGCAGATGCGGAGTCGTTGGCGATGGCGAGGCGGCAGGAAGGCTGTTCTCCAGTCGAGGCCGACTGCCTCAAGTCCGACGCCGTCCTCTTCAAGTTCGGGCTTAGCCCGGGTGAGTTAGGCTAGACTCCATCTTCTTCCTTCGAGTGTCGGTCTTTCGTACTGATACCTCTTGTTTCTTCTTGCAGTGCAAGTTACCAGAGCCGAGGCTAAGGCTGCCGCCGCCGCAAGACAGGCAAAGATAAAGGAAGCCAAGGCCCGCGACGCCACCCAGCAGCCGAAATCCAAGAGGAAGGAAAAGGCGGGCCCGTCTTCTGAGACCCCGAAGAAGAGGCCCAGGGTGGAGGGGTCGACTGCCGAGGCTGTCCAAGCCCTTGCTGCTCCCAGAGACAGTCTGGCTCAAGACCCTTCGTCCGCCACTGCCTCCCGAGGCCCGAAGGTCCCGTCGTCGAGGGCCGAGGTGGGGTTCATCCCACAATGGTCGGTGAAGGAAGACGACTCTCTGACCGTCGAACGGGTTGCCAGAGAGTTGGTGACGAAGGGGAGTCTCCCCCGAGACGCCACCGAAGCCCAGAAGCAAGGGACGGCGGCACTGCTCACCTCGGCGTGCATCTTCATGGCGGGGGTAAGCTTCGGTCCCCTTCTCCTTCGGCCTTCCTACCTCTTTCTTACTCGTACTATATATGTATATATATATATATTTTTTTCATTCTGACCTTCGGTGCTCTGCGCAGGCTCAGAACCAGATGGGTCAGCTGGTCCTCCGAGCCGAGGCCATGTGTCGGGAGCTTGAAGCCAGCGAGAGGGAGAAGGTCTCCCTAGACAACGAGCGCTCCATCCTCCTCGAGAAGGTGGAGCACCTGGAGTGCGACCTAGCCCTCGAGCGCCGAGAGTGCGAACGGAAGCTCTCGGAGTTGAAGTCACAAGTGAGGGCCCACCTTCAGGAAGCTGAAGCCCGAGGGGTCGAAAAGTATCGGTCCTCCGAGGCCTTCAAGGAGGAGATCAAGAACGCCATCGCCCCAGGGTACACCATGGGCGCTACCGAGGTCCGAGATTGGGTCCTCAGGCGCTACCCTGGGGTTTCCTTTGCAGACAGCGGCCTCATCTTCGAGGACGACGATGTGGAGGTGGTGCCATCGACCACCGAGGTTGCCGACGCCGACGGTGGAGGCGGCAGCGAGGAAGGCGAGATCCAGCTGCATAGGGAAGTCCCTCCGACTCCTGGTCGTGGGGGTTCGAACCAGGAGGCACTCCCCGCCGAAGACGAGGCCGCGAACCCGACGGACGCTCCTTAAGGTCGCCTCGGTTCTCAGCGCAGGCTACCCCCCTTCTTGTCATGTAACTAGCCTTCGGGCCTTAATGTAGTCTTTTGCCTTCGGGCTTCGTATGTAGTCTTTTGCCTTCAGGCCTCATATGTAACTAGCCTTCGGGCCTCGTATGTAATCTTTCGCCTTCGGGCTTCATATGTATGCAATCGTTCTTTTTTCAACTGTCCGTTTAATGATCTTTGGTTTGTAAATAGTTGCAAAGGGCCGAAACCCTAGCTGACCTTAAGCTTATTTCCCCGAGACTTGGCTGGGGGTCGACCTGTTAGTAAGTTTGACGAAGACCGACCCTATTATCATCAGCAATATTTTACCGTGTTTTCCCTCTCGGCTCGAGCCGAAGGGTTCACCGAAGGTCGAGGGGTTCACCGAAAGTCGAGGGGTTCACCGAAGGTCGACCCTTCAATGGCCAATCACCAAGCAATCTATCGTGTACCCTCGGCTCCAGCCGAAGGGTCTATTAGATGCTAGGTCTTCACCGAGGGTCGACCCGTCAGTAAGTCAGACGAAGGCCGACCCTGTTATTGCAATATTTTACCAAGTGTTTTCCCTCTTGACTCGAGCCGAAGGGTTCACCGAAGGTCGGGGGGTTCACCGAAGGTCGATCGTCCAATAGTCCGAATCACCGAAGGTACCCTCGGCTCCAGCCGAAGGGTCTGTTAAATGCTACCCCTTCGGTCAGGTCCGTTCGGCTATGGCCGAACTCCGAGCCGAAGGGGTGATTGAGCCTCCAAGGTGTGGACCTTCAGTCATCCGTTCCTCAAGGTTAGAGGTAGGAGAATTCTCAGTTGCCGTAAACCAGCTCTCATATTATCCAGTCTCATGGATTTCAAGATGAATTACAACTTAAAAAGGGTTCAAAAAGACAATAATTGCAAAGAACGACAGACGGACAAATTTACAAATGACTACTGCGTGCCCGCTACTTTACTACTGGTGGAATTTTCTTAGATTATCTGAGTTCCACGATCGGGGTACCCTTACTCCCCCCGTAGTCTTTAGGTGGTAGGACCCTGGTCGTATTACCCTCGAGACTCTGTAGGGACCTTCCCAGCTTGGGTCCAGCTTCCCTTGATGCCTTGGGTCCGACACTTCCGCCCTTCTAAGGACAAGGTCGCCCTGCCTAAACTCGTTCTTCCGGACTTTGGTGTTGTAGTGCCTAGCGACCCTCCGCTGGTAGGCGGCGATCCTTTCCTGTGAAGCTTCTCTGATTTCTGCCAAGAGGTCCAAATTTGCCCGGAGTCCTCCGTCGTTTTCGTCTTCGTTGTAGTACCGAATCCGATGGGTAGTAGCCCCTATCTCTACTGGGAGTACAGCTTCAGTGCCGTATGTTAACATGAAGGGTGTTTCTCCGGTAGCTAGCCTCTCGGTGGTGCGGTAGGCCCAGAGAATGTGGTGCAACTCATCTGCCCATAGCCCTTTGGCATCATCAAGTCTCTTTTTTATCCCTTGGAGCAACGTACGGTTGGTTACTTCTGTTTGCCCGTTGGTCGAGGGATACCCGACAGAGGTTTTCCTATGGTTGATGCCGAGGGCTTCACAGAACGCGCCGAAGGTCGGATTAGCAAACTGAGTTCCATTGTCCGTAACCACGACCTGGGGGATTCCGAATCTGTATACCACCGCCCTTTGGAAGAAGTCCCTAATGTTCTTTTCTGTTATCGTCGCTAGGGCTTCGGCTTCCGCCCACTTCGTGAAGTAGTCGACCGCCACCACGACAAACTTCCTCTGTCTCGTGGCCAGGGGGAACGGGCCTAAAATGTCCATCCCCCACATGGCGAACGGTACTGGGCTAGATAGCGACGATAGCTCGGTAGAATGTAGCCTGGGCACGGGGGCGAACATCTGGCACTTGACGCATTTCCTGACCAACGATTCTGCGTCCTTTCTCATTGTCGGCCAGTACAGGCCCTGCCTTAGTACTTTGTGCGCCAGGGCCCGGGCCCCAAGGTGTTGGCCACATATCCCCTCATGCACCTCCCGGAGCGCATAGTCACCGTCGGAAGAATCCAGGCACTTGAGGTATGGTGAGGTAAACCCTATCTTGTATAAAGTGTCGTCTTTCAGAAAGAAGCGCGCAGACCTTATTCTTAGTTTCCTTGCTTCGTCCCTGTTCTCTGGGAGCTTCCCCTCCTTGAGGTATTCTATTATGGCGTCCATCCAGCTTCGGCCGTTTTCACCTACGGGTAACACCTCGTGGGGTTTCTCGATGCTTAGCTGTGGTAGTACTTCAAAGTACACCGCTCGTCCAAATTCCGCGAAGTCGGAAGTGGCCAGCTGCGACAGTGCGTCTGCGCTAACATTCTCTTCTCGTGACACCTGCTTTACCTCAAATTCCTTGAAAGCCGCTGACCCTTCTCGCACCGCGTTCAAGTATTCGGCCATCCTCTGCTCTTTGGCCTCGTATTCGCCATTCACTTGCCGCACCACGAGTTGGGAGTCGCTATTCACTACCAGTTCCTTCACCATCAAAGCCCGGGCCAGATTAATTCCGGCTATTATCGCCTCGTACTCCGCTTCGTTGTTGGAAGCGTCGAAGCCGAACCGTAGGGCGCATTCTATTTTGAAGCCTTCAGGGCTTACCAACACAATTCCAGCGCCACTTCCACCGCTATTGGAAGCCCCATCCACATACAGCGTCCAGGCCTCCTCTGCTCGTTCCTCGGCAGATTCCTACGGGTCATCGGGGATCGTCGTCTCCGCTATGAAGTCTGCGAGGGCCTGTGCTTTAATTGCGGTTCTCGGCTTGTACTGAATGTCGAACTCTCCTAGCTCTATGGCCCAATTTACTAGACGACCGGACATATCTGGTCGTTGTAGTATTTTCTTCAGAGGCTGGTCGGTGAGTACGCATACTGTGTGTGACTGAAAATATGGCCTCAGCTTTCTTGCCGCCGTCACGAGGGCGTACGCCACTTTCTCCGCTTTTCGGTATCTTGTCTCGGCATCTAAAAGGGTTCGGCTGACGTAGTATATTGGCCGTTGTTGCTTTCCTTCCTCTTTCGTCAGTACGGCGCTTACAGCAACTGCCGATACAGCAAGGTACAGCTGTAGGACATCTCCGGTGTTCGGCTTTGTCAACAGTGGGGGTGCGGCCAAGTACTCCTTCAATTGCTCGAAAGATCTTTCGCACTCCTCCGTCCACTCGAACCTTTTAGCCCCTTTCAGCGCCTTGAAGAAAGGAAGGCATCTATCGGCAGACCGAGACATGAATCTTCCGAGGGCGGCTACCCGACCTTCAGCTCCTGGACTTGCTTTACGTTCTGGGGTGACCTCATGTCCCGAATGGCTTGTATTTTGACTGGGTTGGCTTCGATTCCTCTCTCCGAAACGATGAAGCCGAGGAACTTCCCCGAGGCTACTCCGAAGGCACATTTTGCTGGGTTCAGCTTCATGCCGTACCGTCGTAGCACTTGGAACGCCTCTTCCAAGTCTTGGATGTGCCTTTCTGCCTTCAGGCTTTTCACGAGCATGTCATCCACGTACACTTCCATGGTCTTGCCGATCAGCCCTTTAAAAACTTTGTTCACCAACCTCTGATAGGTGGCCCCCGCGTTCTTTAGTCCGAAAGGCATGACCTCATAGCAGTACAACCCTCCCTCAGTTATGAAGGACGTTTTCGGGACATCAGCCTCGGCCATTTTGATTTGGTTGTACCCCGAGTATGCATCCATGAAACTCAGTGCCTCGTATCCCGCCGTGGCGTCGATGAGCAGGTCTATCTTTGGCAGGGGGTATGCGTCCTTGGGGCAGGCCTTATTCAGATCGGTGAAGTCGATGCAGATCCTCCACTTCCCATTTGCCTTCGGGACCATCACCACGTTAGATATCCACTCCGGGTACTGGATCTCTCGGATGAACCGGGCCTTCAGTAACTTTTCTACTTCTTCGTCTATCTTCTTCTGTCTTTCTGGGGCGAACGTCCTTTTCCTCTGCTGCACCGGCTTCTTCATGGGGCTAACATTCAGGTGATGTTCTATTACTTCTCGATCGATCCCGGGCATGTCCGATGCCGACCAGGCGAATACGTCTGCGTTGCTCCGTAAGAATGAGATGAGTCTTTCTTGCTGCGACCTTGGCATGGTAGCCCCAATCTGGAATTGCCGGGTATGATCTCCTTCTTCAGCTTCAACTTGCACTAAATCTTCGGCCGGCTCTCCTCGTTGATAACTGGCATCATCACGTAGATCCTCTATCGGGAGCGTCTCACCCGCCTTTTCTTTTCCCCAGAGAGTAGTGGCGTAACATCTTCGGGACGTCTCCTGATCACCCCGACACTCCCCGACGCCATTCTTGGTTGGGAACTTCATTTTGAGATGGGGGGTGGAGACGATGGCCTTTAACAGATTCAACCCGACTCTTCCTAGTATGGCATTATACGCTGATGTAATGCTCACTACCAGGAAGTTTATCATCACCGTCGCCTGGCGATCTCCGGTGCCAGCTCGAACCGGCAGCTCTATCGACCCTTCCACCTTCACCGGGGTGCCAGAGAATCCTTGCAGCGGGTGTTCGACCTTCTTTAACTTTCCTTCGTCGAGGCCCATCTTCCGGAAAGCTTCGAGGAACAGGATATCAGCTGAGCTGCCGTTATCCACTAAGATCCTCTTCACTTTGCAATCTCCTATAGTCATGGCGATGACCAAGGCATCGTCATGCGGGGTCTGCACCCCTTCCAGATCATCGTCTGAGAAGGAGATGACCGTCCCCGTCTTCGCCTTCTTGTTCGACCATTCTGCCACATGTACGCTCCTCGCGTAGGCCTTCGCCTTCCTGGTGGAGACCGAACTCTCTCCTGCGGCCGGGCCTCCACAGATGGTTGCTATAACTCTTGTTGGGCTCTTGTTCTCCTCTCGAGGCCGGCGTTCATCTTCCTCTGGTGTCTGGTTCCTCCGCCGTTCTTGATTTCCTCTGCGGGCGAGCCCCCCTCTCTCATACCGACCTCCTCCCTCTCTCCGACGGTTATCTCTCCGACCATTGCCTTCTGGAGCTAGCTCTTTCTCCCGATCTACAAATCTGCCTAAGTATCCCCTTCTGATCATTCCTTCTATCTCCCCCTTGAGATGCCAACAGTCCTCGGTGTCATGGCCGTGGTCTCTGTGGAAGTGGCAGTATCTATCCACATTGCGTCTTTCTGGATGTCGCCCCATCTTTCCTGGCCACTTCATGGCCCTGGCATCTGGAGAATCTTTTATCTGCATTAACACCTCTGTTCGCCTTCGGTTCAGGGGTGCATACCTCTCAAACTTCCTCGGTGGACTGGGGGCCCGACTGCGCTCAGACTTTCGTCTTTTTCCTTCTTCGACGGGTTTATCATCAACCCTTAAGGGCCTCTTCCTCGCCGCCTTCCTTTCGACTTCTTCATCTGCCTGGAGGGTTTCTTCCATCTGGATGTACTTATCGCATCGCGCCCTCAGCTCGGTCAGATCTCTAGGCGTATGCTTCGCCAGGGACCTCTTCAATTCCTTGTCCTTGACGCCACCTAGCAGGTCCGTGAACTCCTCCTTCGGATCTAGGCCCCTGATTGTGATCTTTTCTTGTTGGAATCGCTTCATGTAATTCCGCAGCGATTCCCCTTCTTGCTGTTTGACGTTGGTTAGGTTCAACGTAGTCTTCTGGAGGGGCTGGCTACTAGAGAACCCCTTCACGAAGAAGTAGCTCAGGTCGCTGAAGCTGTGGATCGACTTCGTCGGTAGTCGGTTATACCACAGCCTCGCCGCCCCCCTGAACGTCAATGGGAGGGCCCGACACATAATATTTTCCGAGACGCGATGGAATTGCATGGCGACCTTAAAGCCTTCCAAGTGATCGACGGGGTCCCCCGACCCGTCATAGGTGTCGTACTTGGGTAGGCAGAAACCGACCGGGAGCGGGTCCCTCATGACCTCGTCAGCTAAGGCCGTATCATTGGTGAGGTCGGGCTCACGGTTCCCTGTCTGGTTTTCTGCCACCTTTCTGATCTCGTCCTTCAGGTCCAAGATCATCCTCTTTAATCCCGAGTCCTCGGATCTCTGCTTGTCTCCTTGGTGCTGATCCCCATGCGGGTCTCTGGCGGCGCGTCGCGTCCTACTTCGGGGCGCGGGACTCTCCCTGGCTCGGTTTCGAGGATCGCGGCCGGCCCTCGTCGATCCCGTACTGCTTCGGTCTTCTTCTCGAGCCCTCTCGAACTGGACGTGAGTCCCTGGGGGTGCTCCGCCGGTCTTATGGGAGACAGCTTTGGAGACCTCCCTCATAGTCTCTGCCATCCGGTTATATTTGTTCTGGAGGTCTTCGAACTGCTGCCTTGTCACGTACTCCTGGGCCGCGGGAGGCTGATGGTCGCTGCCTTCCCGTACTGAATATCCAGCCGACCGCTGGTATCTGACGGACACTTCCCGGTCGTCATGACCCCTTTCTCGTCCAGTCTCCGCCGAGGGAGGAAGCTCCCCTGAAGGTTCTTCCCCCATGTCTACGTTGGACGTCGCTCTCGTCCTTCTTCGGTTGTAGGTTCTTCCCACCATTACCGTCGTTCCCACAGACGGCGCCAATCTGTTGCTGCCAAAAACCCCGCTAGTCCAACCTACACAAACACAGACGACGGAGGCCCGAAACTTTGTCCGGGGTTAGTCCTCCGACGCTCAAGTCAGGGTCGGCCGCACAGTTCAATAAGGGAGTAATGGTGAGGGTGTTAGAGCTTACCTTCCCCTTTCTTCCGTGCCTTCTTATATAGCTCTTTGGCCTTAGGGTTTTTCCCCCTTCGGCCTTCTTAGAGTCCTACTCGAATACGTCCAACCTTCTGGGGGGGAATATTCCCCTCATGCAGACGACGTGATCCCACATGATTCTGCGGGCGTGCCTCGGTGATTGCGCGTGCTCGAGTGTGAGTGGTCTCTTGGAACCTTCGTCTGGCGGTGGAGACGTGTCTCAGAGACGACACGTGTCATGGCCCCCACCGAGAGGTTATTTTGGCTATATCACATATGAATCCTGTTGGTTGGCACCATGGCACAATCCCTGAGCTATGATACCAGATGATACGTGCACACCATATATAGGAGAGAAAAAAGGGAATCAAATGAGAAGGGAGATAAAATAATTAAAAAAGGATAAATAGTTCTATTGATGAAGGTATTACGTCCCACTTTTATGGAGAAACTCGTGTCTGCTCTTGAGAGAAATTGTAAGAACCAAAGAACCAAATTGTCATTTGAAGTCTCCTTTTAATTCGATCTTCTACCTATTTAATAGAATTTCAAATAGTTATAAGTGGTTTTAACTTTAGCATCTATGATCCACGTACATCACTAACAACTCCACGTCAGCTATAAGTTAGATAACTACCGAAGAAAACAACTATTAAATAAAATAAATTGCTACATTACTTGGATAGCTCACACACAACCCAATCAATCCCATGTATACAAGTAACATGCGCGCGCGCAGAGAGAGAGAGAGAGAGAGATGATGAGGGATTAAAAATGCATTAGTGAGAAAAGACATAAAATAAGACTTGTACGTAGTAGCTAGAAAAATGTTAAACCGAGGGAGGAGAGAGGACCACAAGAACATCCACCGAGAGGTTGCCAGAGAGCAATGGTGGAATTTACAAAGAGATAATAGGTCCGAGAATTGTTGTTTCCCTAAATCCACTGCTCTGCAACGCATGTAAAAAAATGCCTCTCTCCTCCCTCAGAGATCGTCATTGTCAATTCCAAATAATCCATGTGCTGCCAGTACAACCCAAGCTACAAATCGTGTAACGCACCCCCCACCATAGGGGAGCCGGATCCATCCCCCAAGGAAAAACATAATTGTAGATTATTATTATTATAATTAGAATAATTATTAATATTAGGGAAAAGAACGGTCCATGGTCATGCAGCCCAGTGTTAGGACCAATGAGATAAGGGTGGATTTTTCAGGTTACATATGGGTGGTATAATTTTTCTATCCTCTGTGTCTGGACACAAGGGCCATGTGATCAAGGAACGTTCTTTTGTTGTTCTTATTATTAAGCTTCTTTTTCCCTTATTATTATTAGAGATAATGTAATTCGCTATAGGAGTACTCTTAATGATGGTAACTTTAGTGCCATTTTGACTGTCTTTAGCTTGCCACTGACCTTTCAACTCTATCCTTCAAGCATATTTATAGCAAAGCAGTGTTGTTTGTTAGCGATGTCAAGTCTTGAGAAGATTAGGATTAGGGGTGTCAATCCAGTCCAACCCAGTTCAACCCAACCCTATAGTCTCTTAACTCAGCCCAGGCCCAGCCCAAACCTAGGTTAGACTGGGATATCTTAACCTAAGATCAACTTTGTAGGGCTCAACCCAACCCAACCTAGCCCTTATTGTTCCTAATTGAATGGGAGCCCCAAGCAACCCTTGCATATTGTTATTTGGATGAACGAGAGACCATTAATCCACTTATTCTCAAAATTTAAAAGCCAACAATATATATTAAAAAAAAAAAAAGATACAAATTAATATTGTAATTATAAAAGGTGTTGATAGTGAATGGAGACATTTAAAAAAAATATATTTCATATGTCAATGTAGTTATATAATATATTTATTGTATATAATAATATAATATATATATATATATATATATTATTATATCATACTATCATACTATTATATAAAAGCACGTACTTATGCTTCGTAGTTAATCTTTTTTTGGACTATTCTACCCTTCTTATTTATATAAATTCTCTCTTTTTTTCTTATCATATTTTCATTCTTTTTTATTTCTCCTAAATTTTTGGTACCCTTTCTATTTTTTACTTAGATTTTTTTAATTTTTATTATATCCTTCCCTCCTCTTCCTCACCCTCACGTTTTCTTGCTCTTGGTTATAAATTTCTCCATAATTATATATATATATATATATATATATCTCAACATTTATCATAATGATATCCTTTTTTATTTTTTTAGAGTCCTAATACCAACAAAATACAAAACAATCATACTTAAGAATATGAGATAGTATAGATATCTTCTCTTTCCTTCTCTTGCTCCTTAAGATGGTAATAGTTTTCTTGCAAATCTTTACCAACTAATAATAGAGTCAAAGAAAGAGTTGGAAAGAGAGAATTTAAGAATACGAATCAATAGTGAATATTTTTATAAATAATATTTTTTTTATATTTGGTAAATAATCCATGGTACAGAATAACTAGGTGAGATTTTTTTTTTTGGTTGAAGAATAGGCTTCTTTTCTCTTGGGACTGCCAAAGGTAAGAGGTAGGAGGTAGGAGGTAGAAGGCAATCTCTCTCTCTCTCTCTGAACCGATTTTCCTCTCATTTTGCAGATTTTTTTCTTCTTCCGCCAAGGTTGAGGTTCGATTTTGCACAGTATTTGGTTGTAGCCTCCATGTCACAAAGGTAACTCAATTTTCTTGTTTTCTTTCTCTCTCCATAGGTAGCAATTTTTCTGTTCAGATATGTCGATTTTGCGGAGTATTTGGTTGTAGCCTCTGTGTCACGGAGGTAACTCAATTTTCTTGCTTTTCTCTCCCCATAGGTAGAGATTTCGCTCTTCAGATCTGTCGATTTTGCTGAGTATTTGGTTGCAGCCTCTGTTTGATTTTTTTTTGCTTTCTACCAAAATCTTATTAGTTTCCTTGCCAATAAATCTTTTAGTCTCGTTATTTTCCATTCTAACTTCTGCCTCTGGATGGTGCGCAGTTAAGCAGGAATGGATTAGGCCTACGATGAGAGGCATTGCCCCGTCTCCAAGGGACTGTCATAGTTGTACCACCGTTGGGAAAAACTTGTTTGTGTTTAGGGGTACGGATGGGATCGAAGAATCCACTCAAGGATTTAGTCATCCTAGATACATGTAATCTCATTCTCTAAAATCAGTTCTTTTATTATATATCTATTAAGATTGTGCTTGATGATAAACATTTTGTTCTTCTCTGTGTTCATTTTCGGTGATTGGCCTAACCCTAATTAAATGGTTTTGATAGGTCTAGGACATAGTCTATGATTAACCAAAATAGAAAAAGACATAGATAGATTGACGGGAGAAGTTTGTAAATTTTTTTTATGCAGCTAATATGTCATGTTTCTACGAGCTTTAAATAGTGCAAGCCTTGCGATTTATATATGAGGGACAAATTGTGTTCATTTTGTTATTTATTAGATAAAAATCTCCACCATCTATATTTATTCCCTTAGTTTTGTATGTTTGGTGTTTAAATGGGATGTTGGGATGGACACCTGACACCGTCCCATGGTTTTTGGGCATTTTCTTCCAAAATGGGTCTGGTTGGGTTGGGATACTGAGGATGCTTGAGGGTCCCTTTGACTGTCATGCATTGAAAAACGTTTTAAAAACATTGTTTATGTTAATGAATTGAAGCATGCTTGTAGCGACCAACACATGGATGTGTCCAAGAGTACGTGGGGAAGGACCAACACCATGCGAAGGACATAGTGCAGCACTTGGGATGTAAAATTATTGATACCTAAGAAAAAACTAAAGAGGTTAGTTGAAAATATAGTACTTTTCTACTGTTTCATGTTTTAGTTATTGTATGGATTTTTTCTTCTATTTGCCACACTTCATAGTTTTTTGAGTTACGGAGTAGAGACGGATGATCAATCTTCTTTATTGATTTAGATGAAGCTTTCCATATTTCTATTATAGATTTTTTTTCTTCTACTTAGCATACTATGTTTTTGATTGACTCTAAGAGATCTGAGGGTATTCTGACCATTTGTTGTTGATCATGAGCAAGTCTTTTTCTATTTTAACTAATATTAACAGATGGGTGAATGACCTTAGTCTTATCCAACCTATCAGCCTTGATAATTACCAACCAATTAGTGATTTGATTCCCAGGCCAGAATACCAAGGGTGGTTACCTAAAACATCTTGTGGAATAGTTTGTGATGGGGGTTTTGATGACTCATCTTGCATGGCTGGATGGACAACAATTATTTTCTTAAAAGGAACATATGCTAGCACCTCTTTAAACTCCAAAAAAAAAAGCATGATTTTTATTAGATTTGAAATATTATATTTCAATTTTGATTTCTTCTTTCTTTCATCACAATTTTTGGAATTTAAATATGGGTCTTTAGCTCAATTGGTAGAGTACTTTGGGTGTGGAAATTATTTTATGCCTTAAAATGATGGTCATTCGAATTTACCAAGTCTCCTATCTATATTTTCATTTTAACTCCAGTAGTAGTGTTATGGGAGTTGATATTTCACTTTTTATTTTTCCTTGGATGTATAAGTTGTTGATGAAACAAAAACAGGTCATATGAAATGCTTTCTGATATGTCGACTCTAGTGTTACTCCCTATGAGAATGGAGAAGACTCCAACCCTTCAATTCTTGTTGTAAAGTCAATTTGGCAAATAACTTTTCTTACACTATTGCTTATTAAATACCAATCAATGATTTTAGATGGTGATAGATGTGGGTTTGGATTTTAGTAGTAGTTTCTTAGGATTAGCTTATTTTTTTCTTAATTGCGTGCATTTGCTTGATCATTTTCTTGTGAATCTCATACTTGGCTTTTTCTTTCTTTGATCACGGATTTTATAATTTAAATATGGGTCTTTAAATCAATTGGTAGAATGCTTGTGGTGTGGGAAATGGTTCCATACCTCAAGAAGACGGTGGTTCGAATCCACCAAGTCCCTTAACTATGTTTTTGTTTTAACCTCAATGGTAATATCATGAGATTTTTTTGGCCTTTAAACAGGAAAAACAAAACATTTTTTTAAATGAATTCTATAGGAGAGGAAGTAGTTGACTTTTTAAAATTCTATAGGAAGGGAAGTAGTTGACAAAGTTTAGTTGGAATAATATTGAGTTTGAGTCGAGTCTTCCATGTAAATAGTAACTAAATGACTTTGAGAGAGAGAGAGAGAGAGAGAGAGAGAGATGTAGAAAGTGAGAAACCTAATGTAGAAAATTTAGGAAGAAGCATTTTTGAGACATTTAAATGTTTTTTCAAATATAAAAGGCTCTCTCTCTCTCTCTCTCTCTCTCTCTCTCTCTCTCTCTCTTGCATTAGAAATACATTTAACCATTGATTGTCTACAAAAAAGAGCTCTAATTGTCTATCATTATTTGAAATTAAAAAAATTAGTATTTAATAATCATCTTAAATTACTAATTGCTTCAATGGATATAGAATGTTGATTATAAAAATGTTTGGCCACACGTGCACTTGCACGTGTTTTTTCTTACTAGTATATATATATATATATATATATATACTAGTAAATACACACATGCAAATGCACGTGTAGCAAAATATTTTTCTTGGAGTGTGTTGTGTGGATAAAATTTTACTTATAAATCTTTTAAACGATTTCCCTTGGCATATAGTCTTTTTTCCCAGAAAATATCTATGACTACTTTGGCTTCCAAAAGTTGTGAAATTCAAAACTATGAACATGTTGAAACCACTCAGAATAGGGTATCACAGGTCATATAAGTGCAAGTAACACTGATATAAATAACCTTGATTGTATCGTGGTTCAGCGAAGGTACAACCACAAAAAACCTCAGTAGAACAATGGTTCAATAACAATGATTAACTGAGAATATTCTGAGAAGAATTTAATAGAAATAGCAATAATCAATAGAAGAAACAATCAGGAAATAAGACCAAACTTGATTAATTGCAGGAGCCTAAACAATGAAGAACGGGTTTAGAAGAGGGACCGGACCAGCATTTTAACATGGGCCTTATTTCTGTTATTTTGGAGAATAGTTTTGATAACATGATTCTTTATATATATATATATATATATATATATATATATATATATATA
>NW_024870520.1:0-72734 GCF_013358625.1 Macadamia integrifolia | reverse complement strand
TGGGGTGGGGGGTGAGATAATGAGACCGAACAAAACTTGTATTTCTTAAAATCCCAAACCCAAACTGAACCAAGAACATAAACGTTTGGTTGGTTTAGGTTTTATCGGGTGGTTTTGGCTTAGTTTTGCTCCTCTCCTCCTCAAATCCCCATAACAGTAAAATTTGGTCAATCAAATACCATGGACAGGGGGAATAATCAGGACCCAAGTAGATGGGCCCAAAACCATAAAACACCCACATCTTGAGTCTCAATTCTATCATACTAAATCTGTTTGGGTTCATAGCAAGGCCAAAATTAAATTTTTTTTCCCCGAATTCAAAATAAAAAATACCATCTTCATCTTTAGGACTCTATTGTCTAATGTCAGGTCCCTTCTCTCATCTGCTCTCCTCCTTTCTCTATTCTCTTTCTCTTCTACTTTCCTTTTGTTTTAAAACTCTTACCTCTCTCTCTCACTCTCTCCTCCTTTCTCTACTCTCTTAGTCTCCGTCTCTTTCCCGTCTACTTTCCTCTTTGTTATAAAGGCCATTGTGAGTGGGAGAAAAATGAATATTGAGAAAAGCTTATCCAACCACAGAAAGCGTTTAATGGCATTGAACAGTGAGAGCCCTTGAGGTTGAAATATCTTCCCTCCCTTTTTCTTTCAGTGTATGGTATTGTCCTTATCACTATCAAGCTTAGTGGTTTGTTTAATGCGTAGGTATTCAGCAGCAGATGTCTTTCTAGTGGGTGCAAAACCCGTCATCTATCATTTGAGTGAGGCCCCAGCAATAGGTAATCATGAATACCAGAAAAAGACTTCCAAGCCATCTTTTAAAGTCCACAAATTTTGGAAATCAGCTTTAGACACAGACATGCAAACAGTAATGAATTTTTGGCAGTTACAATACAATGGGATATTATAACACAATTTTCTATAACTCCTCGGATGAGATTCAAAGAGCATCGGCCATTTTTTAATTCAAATTTATAGTCTTTGATGGAAAAAGCATCTTTTTCCTCCAATAGGAGTAAAGAATGATGTTTGACAATTAGCATGAAAGCAGGATGTGAGGAAGGAATCTGAAATTTTACAATTTGGAAATGAAACTCAGGAGCACTACCAAGACAAATTTCCAAATAATTGATAATAACAACAATTGAGTGACCTTGAGCATAACAAAATGTGCCAATCACAACGATAAGAACAAATTTTTTTCCCCCTTTTCTCAGAGTAGGTGAGGTAAGATTCATTTGAAAAGAAAAAAGAAAGAAAGAAAGTTAGTTAGGAAGGTGAAGCTCAAGAGAAATAGAAGTCTAACTTATCAGATATACAAAGGATAAGCAGCACAGACTATAACGGTGAAGTGCAAGAGATAGAAGTGCCTTTCATTCTTATGGAGCTTATCCTACACTTATCCTACAAGAAGAATAAGGCGGAACACGTTTCGGCAATCTACTACATTGTGTATTCTCTATCTAATATTAAGAGAAGAAATAAGGACAATTTTCATTCTTAGAAGACAAATAATCAAGAAAAAACTCGATCAAAGTAAAGTAAGAGTGAAAAAAGTCGATAGAACTTACTATTGCTTTCGTTCTCATCCTCCTGGAGTCGGCAACATACCCTAAATCGATTCTGAAGTTACAAAATAATCTGTGTTGTCTGAAAGTTGCGACCTTTAACTACAATATTGTTGCCATCAACACCTTGTGTCCAAATTGCATCACGCCTTATCAAGATTACCATCACCATCAACTGCCATTGCATGTATAACATCAAAGGAAGCACAATTTCAATTCATAAAATCAAGTGTGATTGATTCTCCTTTGGTATAAAATAATTTCACACTCAATAGATAGGGTGAGAAGCATTATCTTACTTGTAAATTAGTCATTTGTACAAGATCCAAATTAAGAACATGCCTTAGAAGCAATCCCAAGAAGTGAACTTGAGTGGCACACAACTCTTAAGAATTTAAAATCCCAATTCTTCTAGATTTGGATAACCGATTCCGATTACTCAGACCTTGCTTCTTTTTCATTAGAAAGAATTGAGTTGATGATCAAGAATGTGGAAACCCCAAAGAGAACATAAAATTTTCAGTACAAATGACAATCAAGGCAAAAAAAATTTCCTAGCCTCAATGTAAATAATCACGTACATGCCCCAATCTTCTTTCTGATCTTTGAGTTTCTTGAGCTTTGAGAGAGATAGAGAGAGGGGCAAAAAAGAAAGAGTGAGTGGATAAAATCTTGTGAGAGTGAGAGGGAGAGTTTTAGTAAGAAAATGAAAGAAAGAGTTTTAATTAAAAAAAGAAAGTGGAAAATATCTTATGAGAGTGAGAGGGAGAGAAAGAGTTTTAGTTAAAAAAAGAAAGTGGATAATATCTTATGAGAGTGAGAGGGAGAGAAAGAGTTTTAGTAAAAATAGAAAAGTGGATAATAGGAAAAATCGTGTGAAAATAGGAGAGAGAGATAAATAGTATTTAAGTAACATAAAAATACAATAATATAAAGGGTACCAGTAATTTAAGAAAATGAAAAAAGAATAGAAAAAAAGATAATGAAGAAGAAAGGATAAAATTGGCAAATCTTTCACCTGACTACTTTACCCTTTACTTATTATTTAAATACCATATTTCCTTCACTAATCTCCTTCTCTTTGATTTTTTATAAATTATAAATTATTGGTACCCTTTTATTTATCTTTATTAACAATTTTCACTACTTTCCTTCTCTCTCAAACTCCCCCATATAGACTCACTTCTCTTTCCTTCTCTCCCCAAACTCTCCTATTGTCACGATCTCCTTTCCTATCCATTCTCTACTTTAAGATAAGAGAGTTGCGAAGGGAGAATTTAGGAACATGATTTCCTTATCTACAAACTCTCCCCTTGCACACAAGGCTAATTTATTATCCATAAAAGCTAAAGTTTAAGTCTAGGCTCATGTAGGTAGATCGTTCATATCTTTTTTTGAGTTCAGAATCCAGATCCTCTCCAACTGCGTTCTACTAAAAGAAATCCTTTCAAACTACAATTTCTATCCATTGACAGAGGAATCCTTCATTATCTTTTATTTACTTCCTATTTTCCTCCTCCCCCCCTCCCCCTCTTTCTCCCTTTTTTTTTTTTATAGTAATACATTCAATGTAATTCCTACCAAATAGGAAATTAAGATAATCAAATTCTTTCCTTGAATCCAATCTCTCAGGTCTCTCATTATTCAATCTCTTCCGCGCTCCTTGCCAGTTGCCTTCCCCATGCGTCATCAGTAGTTCACTATGCATGTTGAGCTTAATTATTCCAATCAAATGGTAATGATTGGTTTTTGATAGATTAGAGAATAGCTCCTTCTGCCAAGGTGTAGTCGGGAAATCAAAATGTACTGATGATATCTCCAATTCATGGATTGAAGAATGTGAACCAGAATTTTATGAACTCAGTGATGCGAGTCTTTCGCTCATTTTGGAATTGTAGGTGGGCTCAGATTGCAGTACAATTATGCAGGAGAACAAATAATGAGATTAAGAACTTTTGGAATTCATATCTGAAGAAGAAACTCAGACAACGAGAGATTGACCTAAAAACCCACAAGTCCTGGAGTGTATTTGAAGCACAAGATGAGAAGAGATTACAGAGAACAAGAAGACTTCTTGCAACCATCTTGTTCTCTTGCAACCATCTCAATCCAAGAAACAGATGACCCCATTAGTTTCCATTAATGATTCAAGCTACTATGATCCCGAGCCAATATTTGATCCCTTTCCTTTGTTTGAATTGCAAGAAAGCACAATCAATCCAACGTGACCTAATTCCAACTTTCTATACCATCAATACAACCAAGATTTAAGACTTTTAAATCAAAATCAGAACCAGAACCATTTGGAGATGACCTCAGATTTTGGGTTTTCTTCGATGCTCCATCTAGCTGCTTGGGATAATGTGATAGAGACATATACTTTGAGATAATTTCATCACTACATCAAGAGTGAGTATTATGTTCTTCTTCAATGAAGCAATAAGAGAGAGTTCTAGCAACAGCTGCAACATGAACAGTTCTAACGTGGCATAATTTCAGGCTTGGGATTCAATGTTTCTGTTGGATCTGGGTCAAAAACTGATCTACGAAGTCATCGTGAAGCTCCAGTATTGTAGGTAGCACTGTACCTCACTATTCGATGCAAGAATTGTAGAGGATTTGGATTCATGGATAACCAATCTTACCATATTTTCAGGTAACATGCTACTTAAAACCACCCAAAGCAGAATACTATGAATAAATCATATATAACGTCGTGTCTTTTTTTTTTTAATAAAAATTGTGTGGTTCTAGCAAGGAAAACTTTTTGAAGGCTTTCCCATTTTATGATTCAAGGCCACTTCCTTGTTCACATCCTCATATACTTTTTTTAATATTCCTTTCGTCTGTTACTGATATAAAATAGTCTCCACTCTCTAATGGTTTAACAGTACATTGGCAATTATTTACTATAGCAAATCATGACTTTCGTTTGTGGTGATACGATTTCTTTTGAATTTGGTTAGTTTTTGGTTTTCCCATTTTATGATTCACTTTAGCTCTTGTTTGTTCTTAGAGGGAGCTTATTTCTTTATAGGACAAGTCAAAATTCCTCAGACATGTGTGAATTTCCGCAAGGTGAGGTGACAGAGTTCAGCTGCTTCCTTGGTGATCAACGACATTGGTAAGTTTAATTTCTTCTCCCTCTGTTTGAGTGGTGATTGAAATTCTGACTTCTCCACAACATTGTCGACCCTATGGAAGATGTCAGAAATATGAAATATATCTCTCATATTCCTTTGCCATTGTAAGTGTTTGAGTTGAAGATACTTGGGACTTTCCCTCCATAGGATAGAGTATTACACTTTCTTTTTTCTTTTATTATTAATTTTTTTAATTTTAAAGATTTTCTGCATTGAGGGTCTCATGATCTTTTCAACTATAAAGGCATTGATGGTTACTTGATTTTTTTTCTTCTTTTAGTTTGCTATCTTATTTGCCTACTTATTTTGAGATTTGGCCTAATCGTAGTAGCTCTTTAGAGTGCTCTAATTAGCTATCTTCTTGGTATCAATGGCACTTTCTTTTTCAATTACTATTTTGATTAGTCCTCTTTTTCTTCCTTTCTCCAATATTGTTTTAATTTCGATAAATTTTAATTATTTGTGCTTATTTGGCGGAACTTGTGATATAGGTTTTGAAGGTATAATGGTGGATGAGAGTCATGAGAGAAAACTATTTTACTATTTCATTGTTTCGATATGGAACCCATCGAAGGACTCAGTTGTTCTGTGGCTTAATAGAGGACCAAGCTGCTCTAGATTTGATGGCTTTGTGTTTGAGCATAGTAACACTCTCATATTCTCTCTCTCTCTCTCTCTCTCTCTCTCTCAAATTGTTTTCTTATTCTTAGATGTGCAACTCATTTTATTAAGTGACTATATCATTCGCCCAATATATTTCTCTTTCTTTTTTCTACCATGTGCTTCACTATAGTAGGTGAAATTTAATGTTCTATTGATTTCCGTCATTCCTGGCACAATAAGCATTTCTCTGTTTTGATTTTCTTTAGTACATATAGCCACACGTGCATTTGCATGTGTAATTTTACTAGTGTATATATATATACTAGTAAACTTGCGCGTGCAAATGCACGTTTGGTCAAATATTTAGATATAAAATTCAAATTTTTTAGAGTTGTTACATTCAAGTGTTAGTTTTATTATTTAAAAACATATATTGATCATAAAGGATTAAAGCTGAGGCAGTAATAATACCAACCTTGCTTGTAGGAGCGGAAGGTGAAAGTAGAGGCAACAAAGAGAAATGGAGAAGGTGGTGTGGGTGTTGGTGGGGATCCAACAAAGAAATTGAGAGGATACTTGTGCAGCAGCCTCATTGAGTGACAGAAAAACATACAATCACATGGCATTTCCCAACAATCTCAATGGGTAGAGTAAGATTGAGAGAGGGAATTTGAGATTGTAATATCTGAATAATTATTAATTAATAAAGGAGAATCTAGATGGGAGTTCTATCTACAGGATTCTGTAATTCATGGTCTATTCTTCGGCAAGAACTTCCCACAAGGTTGGAGCCTAGAGGAGGTCGACAGAATAGTTGATCGGTTATGAATTTCCATGTAGACACTAAAGTATATAGATTCTAACTCTTCTTTGATCCAAGACAGAGGGTCCTATACAAGTTGAGGACTGGATATGTTTTGCTGCCATAGAAGGAGTTGAAGAGGTTGATCTAGACTTCTCTCCAAGGAGGAACTTTAACTTAATAAGGTTCCTGATTTTCTCTTAGATTGCGATAAATGTACGTCCTTATATTAACTTTGTACGTTTCGGGCCTTGCTTTCAGCTTTCAATGGTTTGTACCTATATACTCACCTGCCTATCTCTTAGACTAGTTGATGCCATTAAGACATAATCCAATATGTGTCTTGGACATGTTTGCTTCTAGAGAACGTAGTTAGGCTTTATAGTCCAGATTGTTGCAATCCATTTTGGAATTGAATATTAATGTCCCCATCCTTCGTTCACTGCATTTCTCCTCCAATTCTCAAGTCTAAAAGATGCAATGCTTGATTTCTCAGCTTCAATGCCTAAAGGGATTGATGAGACTTTATACATGAAAAAAAAATCTTTCAATTTATTTATGTACGATAAGAGAATGAGCTAATGCCCCTCTTTCCATATAGCACTCGTGGGAAGATACCAACTGATCATTCAAATACAAAAAATATATAAAATTAGTGTTTTTACTTTAAACTAAAAAAAAAAAATCAAGAATCCAACTAATAATATTTTCATCAAGTTGAGCCAGAGGCATGCTCCAAAGTTGCTAGTATCTCTTCGCAAATCGAGATTCCCCTATACACAGTACAAATTATCATATGATCTCTATATCTAATTGAATATTTTGGACAATCCCCATCCGAGCTTTCAAGATAGGAGTTGTCAACCAAATTTAGGTAAGCCCTTGCTTCCCATTTTGAAGTAATCTAAAAATTAAAATTAATTAATGAATAAGAAAATGAGACAATTCTTGATTTCAAATTACATAATGGGAAGGTCTAATGGGAAATTTTGAGGTTCATTTTGTTTTACCAGTATAGAAACTTATTGCATTGAAAACTTGACATAAACAAGTGTGAAATTTTTGTCAATTATCTAGAACCTTATCATATTTCTTCATGATCTTTGAGAATGCTAAGAGTTTCAAAAATCTGATTAATGCAATTATTAAAAACGTCGATAACCTGCTACCAGAAATATATATTTCCACTAACATAATAATTCTTTGTCCATTTCTCAATTCTTCAGGAGATCTCAGAATAAGAAAAAACCAAATCTTGTTACTCCTCTATCCAAATCTTCAAATACAAGAAACACGAAGTTCCTCTCTACATCCAGGAAAATACAAAAATTAGAGATGGAAATACATAAATACTTGTAAATTGGAACTGTAAGAAAAAATAGTCACACTAACTACATACAATAACAAGGGCTTTCTTCAGAGTTAATCTATTTCCATGAACGGGAAGAACCTGAGAGACTGAGACCATAATGTTCAATCCAACAAAAATTTCTACCGCAAATGAACCAGAAGCAGTAAAATCTGGTTTCTAAGCGAATCTCTCGATCTAGAAATGCTTCAACTATGAATCCATCTGAAAATGCAGGCTTCTACACAGTAGAGAAAAAACATGCAAGTACGTAATAATCAAAGAAGAAAGTAAGAAAGCAGTTTCTTTGTGATTTTCAATGTTTTTTTAAAAACACTGAAAGAAAGAAAAAACGGAAGAAGAAGCATTAAAGCTCTGGTTCCACCATGAAGAGCAAAACCAGATTCTGAAGAGGAAACCCAAAAATACCAAGAAAAAAGGGAAAATGGTATTTATAGGAGAAGAGTAAGAGAGATTCTAAGGCTAAAAACCGGTGGTTTTGTTGGAAACCTAATACTTAATAATTATAATTAATTATTACTTCCCTTTCTCCTCCACGTTTAGGGAGAGAGGGAGAAGGAGTTATAGAGAGTTTATTATTAATTTTGATCATCTTCCATTTTGAGGGGTGAGAGAATTATAGTGAATTATATAATTATTATTTGTTTCATCTTCCATTTTGAGGGGTTTTTTGTCATTTGGAGATTTTTTTTTCAGTGTTTTTTGGTCATTTGAAATTTTTTTTGAGTAGATGTCAATGGTTTTTTGGTCTTTATGAAAAAGTATACCAAAGAAGGGGAGTAAGCACTTTTATATAGTAGTATGATATTATTATTATTATTATTATTATTAATTATGGAGAATTATAAAGATTTTTACTTCCTTTTTCTCCTCCATGTTTAGGGAGAGAGAATTATATAATTATTATTTGTTTCATCTTCCATTTTGAGGGGTGAAAAGATGAGTGTGGTTTTTTTTTAGTATATCTCTCTCCATATTTACCTTTTTAATATCTCCATAATTGTTCTGGGAATTATTTTCCTTTTCTCCTATACGTTGAGAGAGAGAGAGAGAGAGAGAGAGAGAGAGAGAGAGAGAGATAATTATTATTAGGATTTACTTACCAAAGACACTGAGAGGATGAGTGGGGTTGTTTTTGTTTTTTTTAATATATCTCACTCGATATTTACCTTTTTAATATATCCATAATTGTTCATTTCTTCCCCATTCTCCATAATTCTCTCTATTTCCTCTGTACACTCTCCCTTTCTCCTCCATGTTTAGAGAGAGAGAGAGAGAATTATAGTGAGTTTATTATTATTAATAATAATTATAGAGAATTATAGTTAATTTATTATTATTATTAATAATAATAATTATAGAGAACTATAGTGAATTATATAATTATTATTTGTTTCATCTTCCATTTTGAGGGGTTTTTTGTCATTTGGAGATTTTTTTCAGTGTTTTTTAGTCATTTGAAAATTTTTTTGAGTAGATGTCAATGGTTTTTTGATCTTTTAGAAAAAGTATACCAAAGAAGGGGAATACGCACTTTTATATAGCAGTATGATAATATGATATTTATAAGGTTGAATTGGGCCGGATTGGTCTCAACCCAAGCCCAGCCCACCCTTGCATCGGGTTTGACAATTCCAGCCCAGGCCTTGATAGAGCTTAGGGCAGGCTAAGGTGGGTTCAAGTTGGCCGGACTTTTTTGACACCCTTAACTAGACACTCCTTACTGATGAAATCTCTATGAGCTGTTTTTTGATTTATCTCTATCTCTATAATATCTCATTTTCCATTCTTATCCCTTCATATGTGTATGTTTACTTGTATATATTTCACATCTCCAATAATAACAACACGTGTAATTTTTTTAGACATACCTTAAAGTAAGGGAGGATTCTCTTTGGAAGCGAGAATTTTATTTTGGTAAAACTGAGCAAACGAGATAAGGTAAGCAAAACATGACACCACATGTCAATATAGTGCCGGGGAGGAAAGAGAGTGTCAAGCATGATTTCAAGAATCGGTATTAGATGGGTCGAATCGATCCCTGTATCAATATTGACAGAGGCTGATACCGATTCTCAGCCAGGCCCAATCCCATACCTATCCATCGATACGGATCAATGGTAAAATTATAAATAAAAACCAATTTTTATTGAATCCGTTTGATCCATTCAATATTGACCGATAGGATTGATATCGTATCGATATCGGCCAAGACCGATACCGCATCCAATATCGTACAGAGCCTAATATTCCTTGTAGCATCCAGTGATCCACACGAAATTACAGAATCATCATCGTTATCATGCCACTCTTTCCTATTCCCGAGAGAGAGAGGGGGAGAGAGGAAGAGAGAGAGAGAGATGATGTAAACACGTGTTGAAGCGCCAGGGAATCTAAGCAAACTCTGAAATAGGGATGACTTGTGACTATTATCCTCCAATTTAGCTAGGAAGAGCTGAAGCATATTACAGAGTGAAGCACTTCTTGAGAGAGAGAGAGAGAGAAGGAGAAGGCATCATGAGCAAGGTTCACTCCTCGACTTCGGAGGTGGATTTAGATCGACCAAACATTGAAGAATACCTGCCCACCGATTCCATTCAAGAATTTCACGAGAAGCTTCGCCTGTAATGAATTCCCTTGTTCCTTGATCCTGTTACCTTTTTTCTTAATTTAATTTGTCTATTTTAAATGTTTCATCTCTTTTAATTATGGCAATCAGGCGCGATTTGCTCGACATTTCGCCTGCTTTGACAGAGGCTACTGGAGCTATCGTTGATGTATGGTTCTGTTTACTCTTCTTAGCTTCTTATATGGTGTTCTGGTTCTGTTCAATTTAGATCCTTAATGGCATCCTCCTTTATATATGCAGTGATCTTAAGGAGAATTATATGATACTAGTTCATGCATACCTGATTTAGTAGATAATTTCGATAATTTAAGGCTTCACAAGTAGGATGAGGTCTGCTTATCCCGCACTTCTTCATCACATTGAATGAAATGGTTCCATTGTTATTTCTTCATTGAATCGATGTAAATAGAATTATGGATATTTTCCTTTCCGCACTTAAATATGAATAACTAACCAGTTGACAGGTTCTCTAATTTTATGATACACTTAAAAAAAAAAAAAAAAGAGAAGGTTTCATTCCATGAATACCTTTAGACAACATTAATGATGTCATTTGTATTTTCCCAGTAACAAACCATTAAATTGAAAAAATAAGCTTTTGCACACAAATGGTTCAAGTTGAAGTTAGCTCCTTTTCGTATTCCAATTAAAATTACAACCTGTCGAGGGAAAATGAAGAATTTCATGGGGAAAGTAAATCCTTTCAAGCAGGTTATATTTATGGGTTATCTTATCAGGAAACAAAAATGTTATGATGGACCTTTCTGATAGCTCTGTATTGCCACTGCAAATTTTAATAACCAATATTTTTCGCTATGTTTTTTTCTGAGGTCGAGGGTACATCCTCAAATGATTTTTGTTACATTGCTCTACCTCTTCGCTCCCCTCCTTGTCATAGATCCACTGTTTCCTGAGTTCCTTGCACTTACTCGAGGTAATATCTAGATTGGTGGTGTAGTTTGACACACCTTTTGTTTGTAGTCCTTGGTGCCAGTAAAATTTTTTGACAATAATGATCGTTGTTGTTAAAATCTATATTTAAAACTTGAAACCAGCTGAATATAGAATGTCTAGTTATTTTATACAAGTTCAACTTTTGTAAAGGTAAAAGTGAGAGTATGACATCTTCACGAACCTTCTTTTAAGAAGAGATATCTTTATACTGTTGAAAGCTTTTGGTTTAAGGGCAGGCCAAGCAAAAGCTTCATATTAGTGGAGAGACATTATTCCTCTTGCATATAATTTCTTTTTTGATTTGGTAATTCTTGACTTCTTATGATGCTTATGCTCAAGAGAAAGGGTTTAGCTGGTTTTAATGGTGGTGGTCGGTCACTGTAGAATTGAGTGATAAGAAAGAGATGGACCTCGAGAAAATCACCACATGATTTAATTCCATTGTATGCAAGGAATAAAACACCTTATTTCATATACCAGTCAAAGTTTGGGTCTGCATTCTGCTTCAGAAGAAAATGATGAAATCAAAAGAAATGATAGAACTATATCCATCTCAAGGCCTTAAATAAAATATTGAAAAGAAAAGGGATAATTAATTAGAGTGCAAATTGAGAAAGGATTGCTTGATAGATACAAAGCCAAGCCATAAAAAAATAAATTGTCATCTGTGTTCACGAATATTATATATTATTCATGGTCTTTCAAAATATTTATTATATATGCGCCCTGTTTTATGCCTTGCACCATTTTCCGTGGAAGGTCTTGGCACATTGTGAGCACCTTCTCCTTTATGACTTTGAATGGCATTTCCTTGTATTAATCCCTTGACATAACCATATCAGTGGTGGGTTTTTTAGCCCCCATTATATATGTCTTTAAAATATCTTGAGGTTTTTACCTGTAATCTATTGAAATTCTTCTTTTGATGAGCAGGATTCATTCACACGTTGTTTCAAATCAAATCCTCCGGAACCTTGGAATTGGAATATTTATTTGTTTCCTCTCTGGTGCTTTGGGGTGGTAGTTAGATATGGGATTCTTTTTCCGTCAAGGTTAGATCTCTTCTCCTTTGATGGCACTTGCTATTGTCTCTGCACGGGATAAGATCAGTATTCCAATTTTTTGACTTTACTTTTGCATATTATATTATTCTTTAGTATGTATTAATTGTGAATCTTTTTTTCACCAACATACTTTCTCTCACTTGTCAGTTGTTAGGTTATACAGCGACAATTAGGAGTTTAGGACATGGAATAAAACTCAAGACTAATGGTTTTCAAGTTTGTTCCTTACAGGCTTTTTGAACGTGGAAAGTGGGAAACCTTGATATTGCTGACATGGTTGAATGATGTATTGCAGCTTTCTTTCAATTGTTTTTGTTCCCGTCTCCTTCTTTGTTGAATTTTTCCCCCTCTTTTGAAACTATGGCCATGGTGATGGAAAATAAAATCTATAGACATGTTGATAATAATTGGAGAAAGACACTTTGTTTATTTTTTTTTATTTCATGAATTTGATGGTGAAAGAACAAACTGAATACATGTGCAGGGTTACGATTGCATGCACCTTTTTTGGAGGATGAAGTTGCAGTGTTGAACGGTTTTTGATGAATAAATGATTTTTATCAAAGAAGTTAATATCTTGATAAGTCACATGGGTTTGAACCACCACACGTTTGTGCAAGTATGAGAATGGGAGGGGTTGGTGGATTGCTGCTGATGATCAAGGCATTAAACAGGCAGTGGTCCTTGGATCTAGATGCCTCCAATTTGGCGTCTATATTCAATGTATTTTGTAGTTAGAGCCTTTAGTTTTTTTTTTTGGGGGGGGGGGTGAACACAGGAATTTTGGTTAAAGTGCTGGCCTCTTGCAGTAAAAAGGTATTGGGTGCAGTAATTAAGACTTATTAACGTATTTTATTGTGGCCAGATACACTTTTAATAGGGCTATAGCTGTGTGTCATACATGGCTCTTAATCTCGGTCGAAAGTTGCAGTTTCAATCGAGATATCTCGGTTTCAACTGATACTGGTATGAAATCATGGTTCAAAACTGTCCCGTACCAGGTTTTGACCAAAAAATACTGAGTTTCGACCAGTTTCTGTAGTTTCAAACAGCCTATGACATTTCGAGTTTGGCCCAGAAAAATACCAGGTTTCAATCGAAATACCGAAACCTGGGCCTGGGAAATTTCGTTTTTGGCCAGGGTCAAACCGGCCTTGAAACCGAGATTTAGAACCTTGGTGTCAAAGTATTGACCTAGCAACAAGAGAAGGAAGATAAGGAAATGATGCACAAAATAGACTATTGAATTACCTTCCTCTCCAAAGAGTAAGGCTTGAAGTTTTGGTTTAAATTGTTGGTATTGAATAAACATGTGCACATCTGTGGCATCTCTCGTATTTCTCATCTGTATGGCTCTTGGAAGTATTTCAGAGTGCACGAGTAATTAGGCAAGGTACACCCATATCCCCCTTTCTTTTATTATTGGTGATGGAGGGTTTGAGTTGGCTAGTATAGAACAGGGAATGATAGAATGGGTGAAAATCAAATGAGGAGCCCCTAAGAATCACATTTACAGGGGCGGATGATAAATTTAGAAACCTTGGGGCTTTTCATTGATGATGGAACTTATGGGGGCTATGTTATTTGCGTTGTCTAAACTTTGAGTCAATTTGAAGAAAGTCTCCTTATTTGGGAGCTACATGGAGGTGGACACTTTGGCAAAAATAAAACTCTTTCTCAGCTGGCTGATCTCTACTACTGGCCACATCTTCAAACGGATGCTCCACACATGATAAAAACATGTCGTACGTGCCAGTTTTCCAAGGGAGCAAAGCAAAACAAAGGATTGTACTCCCTGCTGCCCATTCGTCATGCATCATGTCTTCTCATCAGTATTGACTGTGTCATTAGGCTACCCACTACTCAGGAGTAGCACGATTCCATATTTGTAGTGGTGGACAGATTCGTGAAAATGGATCACTTTGTATCTTGTTGAAAGACCTCTAATGCTAGCCCTATTACAGCCAAAATTTTCAAGGTAATAAATGTGACTGCATGGACTACCGGAATCGATTGTTTCCGATTGTAATTTTAAGTTCATAAGTTATTTTTGGAAGACTCTGTGGATGAGGACAAACACAAAGCTGGTCTACAACTTTTTTCACTCACAGATGGATGGACAAACCGAAGTTGTGAACCAAAGCTCAGGCAATTTTTTGCGATGTCTTATTCGATACTATGAGAAGACTTGGCTGTCAATGCTTGACATTGTTGAGTTCACCTACAATAGTTCCTTCAACCGCCATTGGTTGAACACCTTTCAAGATAGTGCTTGGTATGCAACCTAAGAGGGCAACAGATTTGGTTCCTCACTCTTCTATGTTCGAGTTAGCATTGAAGCTGACGAGTTCATATGGCACATCACTGAAGTAAAAAACCAACGTATGCCTACACATTGCAATGTGCAATGATGTGTACAAGGCTGTTGCTGATCGGCACTGCTGATTCAGTGAGTTTCAGCTGGGTGACATGGTGAGGCTACGGATTGCACCAGAGAGCTATATGCCCGGTACCAACACAAAGTTGCACCTCAGAAGATGGGCCCATTTCAAGCGCATGAACCCAGTCTTTTGTGAGCATTATATGTCCTTTCTACATTCTGATGTAGGACAGGTTTGGGAAATCTATTACAAGTCTTCCTTTGCTGTCTTGCTGCCTCCTTGCTGTTAATTGATGAACCCAGTTGTGGGAAAATTGGGACTGATAGAAAAGGAATTGGGTTGGGGGGGGGGAAGGAAGAGGGTGGTAGCACAAGAGGGAAGAGTTAGGGAAGAGAGAGGGGGCATTGCTGCATAGAAAGAGAATAATCTCATTAGTTCCAAAATACTTTTCAACTCTGCTACGTGGATCCTAGCCCTCCGGTCCACTCTATTCGAGGCCATACTTGGGACAAGGCCAAAACTGTGCCTGTATTTCCTCATAAGCTCTCCTATGGTCATTTTTGGCCTGCCCCTAGCACTTTTGGATCCTTCTATCTGGATTAGATCACTCCTCCTTACTGGCGATGGCCTCCGTTGAACATGGCCATACCATCTCAAATGACTTCGCAGCTTATCATTTATTGGGGCAACTCCCAAATCAGCCCTAATACGATCATTCCTTACCTTATCCTTCCTAGTTTTCCCGCGCATCCACCATAACATTCTCATCTCCTCTCCACATAGCTTATCAATATGCCGCTTCTTAACAGCCCGACATTCCGACTTGTCTATCATAGCTGGTCGTGCGACTATACTATAGAACATTCTTAAAGTTTTACAGGGACATGTTGGTTGCACAAAACTCGGATGCACCTCTCCACTTCGTCCATCTCACTATCCATATAACTACATATTAAACCTCTACTATTAAAACTCTAGATTGGAGAAGCTCACCTTTGTGCTACAATTAATCTTAACTGAACGGAGCAGAACCTTCATAGATGGATGTCTAATTCTCGTTCCTATGATAAGATTTGCAAAGCCATCTATTCTGACGTCAGCTTCAAATTTGCTTCTCTCAAGCCTCATACTATAAGAGACTCCCCAAGGAACAAGTTATTGTTGTATCCTGGGGCCCTCCATTTTGTGTGTTGTTCCCCCCTTTGATGGTTATTTTCCCCTTCTGGCTAGCGGCTAGTGCTTTGTTTCCCTTCCCCCCTTTGGGTTTGTCCCTCTTTTGGTTTGCTGGTTCCTCCCCATAGCCCAGTAATGGATTTTTCATTCATCCGAAAAAAAACTCTACGTTTCTGATAGTACTAGAAACTATAAATGTACGACCCTAAGCTGCCCTTGTCTTATGAATGCCACAAGCAAGAAAGAACCATAATAGAAAGTTGACCTCTTGTTGGTTGTCACTAGAATTGATATGATCCTTGGGAGATGATACTTATACATCATATAAAGTTGCAACTTATGCTTGTCTACCTATATGTTATATTAGACTTGCATTGTAACATCAGTTCATCATTTTGATTTGTCTTGTTTTAAATCTGCAGGGTTTTGGTATTGACACTAGGTTGGATAATATTCCTGTCATCCTTCATCCCGGTACATTTCTTACTCAAGGGACATGATAAGTGGAGGAAGAAAATAGAGGTACACATTATTATTTTATCCATTATATGTTTATAGTTTTTTCTTTGATCAATAACGGTAGAAATGTTATTAATGAGTTAAAACCAGATAACAACATGTAATAGACACTAGGATGGATAGCAACATGGTGAAAACTGAGAAGAGGGAGATATCGCAAACTGACTTTTTATATGTTTGGGGTCAACCATACATAAAGAAGGTGATTTAGAGGATGATGTTTCATGGAGAATTAAAATGGGATGGATGAAGTGGAGAGGTGCATCTAAAGTGTTATGTGACCAACTTATCTCCTTAAAGATTAAAGGAAACTTCTATAGGACAATCGCATGACCGGCTATGATGTACGAGGGTGGAATGTTGGACAGTTGAGAAGCGCCATATAGATAAGTTATGTGTAATAGAGATGAAGATGTTGGTATGGATGTGCAATAAAGCAAGGAAGGATAAATTAAGGAATGATCATGTTAGAGATGATTTGGGAGTTGCCCTGATTTATGATAAGCTCCGAGAAAGTTGTTTGACGTGGAATGGCCATGTTCAAGGGAGGATTAGGGATGCACCAATAAGGAGAAGTGATATGATTCAGATTGAAAGAACTAAAAAAGGTAGGGGCAGGCCGAAAATGACCATAGGAGAAGTGGTGAGGAAAGACATGCACAATCTAGGCCTTATTTCCAGTATGACCTTGAATATAGCCAATTGGAGGGCAAGGATCCATGAAGCAGACCCCATTAGATGTGTTTCTATTTATTAGTTGTTATTGTGCTACTTTCCTCACTTTTAATTTTTCTATATTTTCCTTTCTCGGATCCATGTAGCCGACTCCATTAAGTTGGGATAAGACTGAGTTTGTTGTTGTTGATAAAATTACAAGGAATGGTAACCCTGCCATACGTGGGGTTACTTGGTTGCTAAGACACTAGGATCTTCCAGAAGGAAATCCAATACTACTAGAATAAATTAGAAACTCTCTAAAAACAAAAGAGAGACTCCTAGTTGCATTACTATACTTAGAGCCTACCATATATATGGAAACTAAGCATAATCGAAACTAAAGTAGTTTGTAGCAACACCCATGTGGAAGCCACATGGACCTACAAAATCCACCAAAGAGATCCTCCAACCAAGCTGGCTGATGGCCATGTAAAGGCCGCTTATGGGATTAAGTGATAACCATCAAATGGGCCACATATGGGCCTGACTAATACTCAAGTCATGGCCTATTATTAGAGTTAATAAGGTACTTTAGGCCCATGTTTGTTAAGTGGTAATATGTTGTAATGTGTTAATCTGTATTTTACCTTTTTACTTTTACCTTCTTACTTCCCTTGTCTATGTTATGTGGACATGGGGGCGTGGATGTAATTTCTCAATACATTTGGCAACAACAACTAATAACCTTATCCCAACTAAATGAGGTTGGCTACATGGATCCGATATGGTCTAAAAAGTAATAGAAATACAATTTAAAAGAACTAACAAAAGGAAGTAGAAGATGGTAAAAGAAGAGGTCAAAGAAGTAGATAGAACAACATTATAGGAACATCCCCTACAAGGGGTCGGTTACGCGGGTCCTTATCCTCCACAAAAGTCTATCAGTGGTCATACTAGAATCGAGCCCTACCATTTGTATGTATTTCCTTACCACTTCGTCAGTAGTAATTTTAGGTCTATATTTGGTCAAGTGAATCAATATAGGGGTGAAGGAATTGATCCTTGTTACCCAAGTTTCACCGAATTTCTTTCTCTCCTTCCTCTTGTTTCTACCACCATCTTCTTCTTCCTTCTCTCATCTTCTTTCCTCTTTGTTGCTTCTTCATAACTCCTAAATTCCAACTCTATCATGGGCTTGTTATGACTTAAGTTGTTGGGCCTAAGTACGGGCCTTTTTGTGGCCTTTATTCCTTTATATACTTTGATATAAAACACTCCAATCATTGAAAGAAAAGATAAATGAAGTAAAAATTATTAACTCATCTGGTTCAAGCATCACATTCCTCGCCAAAGCTTTATGAACTGCCTTCCCACACAAGCCTTCCTTATTCAAAGAAGTATCCAGGTTTCTCCTTTATGCTACCTTTGCGGATCTGAGCTGGAAGACACGAATCGCCTATTCTTTGCTTGCCCTGTCTCCTCCTCCATCTAGAAGCTTGTTCTCTCCAAATGCTAGCCGGTTAATAAAAGAATTCTCCCTTTCCAAAGGGAGTGTGTTTGGATGGATATGACCTTCCAAGGAAAGACTATTTGTGACTACGTGGGAAAACTTGCCTTCTGTGCTACTTTAAACCAAATTTGGATGGAGCGAAATCATAGGGAGTGGACCTCCAACTCTTAGCCGTTAGGAAAGATTTGGAATTCCATCATCTTTGATGTCAAAGTGAAGATCTCAAAAGTTTCTTCTACCTGTCCCCCCTCCCCCATAAATTGTCACATTGTTACTTCCTGGGAGCTTATTGTGGTAACCCGGCAGTCACTGAGAGGGGGTGAATCAGTGAGTTCAAGTCCGATCCCAAAAAACCTGTCCGATGTCTGGCCAAGAAAAACCTGATACACCTGTCTCTGTTTGCACGTATGCACACTTAGCCTCTCATAGGCACTTCTAAGTGTGCAAACCCATTCCGCATTCCACACACTTCAATATAAAATGCAAATAACAAGCACTCACAACACAGGGTTTTTACGAGGTTTGAAAATTTGCTTACATCCCCAGAGTAGTGCCTGTAAAGGCTTCGTTCCTACTCAATACACTACTTTTGACTACACCTACAGTCAGGAGCACTCACTCCCAATTTTCTCATGCCAAAGCTGAGATGCACTCACAGTGTCGGTACAATGTGTAACACCTACTACATGGGAGCACCCACTCCCGGTGCTTAGCACCCATTAAGCACTCAATAAAGAATACAGTAATTTTGGGCTTATATCAATGCCCTATAGTCGAGCCCTGCCTAGCATAGACATCCACAACTAGCTAGCATGTTTACAGTTCATCCACACCTAACCTTAGCATACATACATGCATATAATGAAAATCAAAGGTTATGGAATCTCACAACCGGTTGCCTGGGATGACTGGAAACTTGCACTAACAAGCTTGGTGTTCACACCTACTCTCCCCTTTGGCTTTTTGCTCTTCAAAGTAACCACAAGAAAACCCACATTTAGTTTCTTCTCTTTCTCTTTGGCTTTGAATCAATGCATCATCAACACACATTAACCACCTCCTCAAACCCTCATTAATGGAGTAAACAAAACTCCCATTGAGCAACAAAACCCATTCATGGTTCTGCCAACAAAGGGGGAAGCTTCTCTCTCCATTTTTCTTTTTCCCTTGGCTTAGAGACAAGAGGCCATCAATACCACCCAACTACCCTTTTAAACCACAATTAATGGAGTGTAAAATAACTCACATGAAGCCTTCAAGCTTTTCAATGGTCAACAATGGAGGGAGGAGATTCACACACGAAAACTATAGCCTTACAGTCCCTAAAACCCTTATTTCTCTCTTCCATTGTGTAGAGCTCGGAGAGGTGAAGAATCTACAATTTGGTTCACCCAAATCGGAGTTAAAATGAGGGAGATATGGCCATCTGAAGTTGGAGCAATGAGATAGCCTGAAATGAAATCTTCGTAGGAGTGGCGTAGGCTACACCGGCGGCACGCGAAACAGGGGCACAAATCTGGCCGTAGATCTCATCAAAGAGAATCTAATAATCTGAGCCATCGGATTCTCATAACCGATAGTGAACATGAACCGTAGATCTAGGATCAGATGACATCATGATGACGTAGGCAGTCAATGCTTGCGTCAGTGGTCAGAAGCGTTGTCGACGTGCCATTGGTTGGTGCAGTGCGTTTCACGGTACGTTGTCGGCTGACTTTAATAAAGCTCCATTGATCTTGACCGTTAGATCGGAACCAATCTGATATGATTGGTTCAGATCAAGATATATAGAATCTCTATATATTTTCTATGCAAATGCGCTACACTTGATCTAGACCCACTTCTTTAAATCGTGCACCAACCCCTGACTTCTTATAATTACAAAAAAACCCTCCAAAAATTCAACCAAAATTCTAAAAGAACCCCCATTGGCCGAGAGCTATTGTTGGTTTTTTTATTTGGATTTTCGAACCGGCTTTACGGAAACACGTGACTTTTTCATACGATATCTGATTAAGATGAAACGAAGTGCGTTGGAACCGCGACTGGAAACTCTACGACTTTCCAGAAGACTCGATCATCTAACTCAGCCATGTAAAAAGACCAAAATGCCCCTAGACCTTTCCAATAATGCATCTTCCTCATATGGAATCGGAATGTGATGAAATCAGAACCGTTGGGAAGATCAGATTTTTTTCGTATTGTTACATGGAGAAAACTTCTTTTAAAATACTAATCATCAATGCTGAAATTTCCCCCGAATGCCATAAATGTTGTAACTTCTTCATATGGTATCGGAACGCGATGAAATCAAATGCATTGGACTAGATAAATTACAATCTATCTTTTTCATGAGAAAAGGTCTTCCAAAAATATTTTTTCACTGCCGAAAATGCCCCCCGAGTGTAAATAGGCCAATTTTACCAGTTTTGACCTAGAAACCCGCACCACCTACCATGGATGAATAAAACCACTCCATACACACAATATGGCTATATTTTCTCATCAGTGACACTCAACGCTGCCATGTCATCACTTTGACCACGTCACCCAAACTAGCCACATCATCACTCCACGTGGCCAGGTTGCCAACAAGGACAACCATGCAATAACACTTATAAGCTCTGTAATCAGGAATCTTGTTTCCCCCTGACAGTCTTGTTTCTCTTCTTCCCCCTCCCCTCTTTGGGGTTGTATTTTTTTTTTCTCTCTTTGGTAATGAATTATTTATTCACCCAAACAAAAACATAATCTTGCCAGTCTTATGTTTCTTTTTAAAAAATTTCGCTTTTTATTAGTGGCAAAATTTGAGTTCTTGGAAGACTGCATTACCCATCAAGACACCACATGTCATAGATATGTACAAAATATTAGGGTTTTTGAAGCATAAGAAGCTTTAAGGACAATGAAAGTAGGCAAGGCACCAGCCCCGGTTGAAGTCCCAATAGAATTGTAGAAGAGCTTAGGAATCGGTGGTTTTATCTTGGCTAACCAAGCTATTTAATAAGATTATAAGCACAAGTGTTAGATGAATGGAGGAGAAGCATTGTGGTTCCGATTTACAAAAATATAGGTGACATTTTGATGTGTGCAAGGATTCTGTAGAGAAAAAATAAGAAAATTAAGACAAGAGAGGGATTGAGAAAGAAGAAATAAATAAAATATAATAAAGGATAGGTTAGCTTTAAGGACGAAGCCATGATGTCCTGGCCTATTGGGAAGTAGCCGACCTCTTTTCAAGATAACATCAAGAGATAATTTAGGATTTCATTAGTTGCCTTTACTTTTTTGTCCTTTCTCTTAAATAGGATATGATAACAGCTACAAAAGAGCTACAACCTCTTACTCCATTAACACCACTTCTCTAATAACTACTACAATAGCTGATAATTCCTACAAAATTGAAAATTCCTAAACAACCAAATTCTATCTCAAAAGTAACTATTCCCGCTTATTTGTGCACATATCACATTTTGAGCTGCATTTACTATAGACGCAAAAAATTAATTAGTCATACTATGAAATTATGGGAGAAGATTATTGAAACCCACCATACAAGAAACTACTATTATAGAGAACCATTTTGGTTTTATGTTAGGAAGATCCACGACAAAAGCTATTTACTATGAAGACTCATGGAAAGATTTAGAAATTGCAAGAAGGATCTCCATATGATCTTTTTTTACCTGAAAAAATTCTTATGACAAAGTTCTTAGAGAGTTAATTTGGCAAGTGCTAGTGAAAAATGTTTTAAGTAAATATGTGGACATCTAAAGATATGCATGATGTGTGGTGACTACTGACTAGTGTAAGAACTGTAGGGAGGTTAAGGTAGTGAATTCCCAATTACTTGGGTTACATCAAGGATCAACTTTATGTCCTTATTTGTTTGTGCTTATTATGATTATTTAACTAGAAACATTCAAGATGAGGTTCCTTGGTGTATGCTTTTTGCTAATGATATTATTTTGGTGATGAGACAAAAGTAGGGATTAACGCCAAGTTAGAGTTATGGAGATCAACCTTGGAATCAAAAGGTTTAAGGATAAGAACGGAGACGGAGTATATGGTAACTAGGATGGATAATGAGGTGGTGAAAATTAATGAGAGGGAGGTTCCGCAAATTGATTATTTTAGGTATCTGGGCTTAATCATAAATAAAGAAGGTGCTATAGAGGATGATGTTCCACAAAAAATAAAATTAGGATGGATGAAGTGGAGAGATGCATCTGGAGTGTTGTGTGATCGATGTATTCCTTTAAAACTTAAAGGAAAATTTTTTAGGACAGTCATATGCCTGGCTACGATGTATGGTGTAGAATATTGGGCAGTCAAGTAAGTATCATGTAGATAAATGGAGATAAGAATGTTGAGAGGGATGTGTAGCAAAACTGGGAGGATGAAGTAAGGAATGACCAAGTTCAATAAAGGCCTTTAGATGCTCCCGTACTGAGGAGTGATTTGATTCAGATTGAAGGAACTAAAAGAGGCTGGGGCTTACCTAAGATGACCCTAGGAGAAGTGAGGAAAGACATGCATAGCTTAGGCATTATGTCAAATATGAGCTCGAATAGAGCTTGATTGGAGGGCAAAGATCCATATAGCCAACCCATTCAGTTGGGAAATGGATGAGTTGTTGTATAGTTTGAGTTCGGAATTTGGGATGGGTGCAACTTGCGGTGGGTTGGACTGTGTTGATGTTATGGTGTGATCGTTATTCAGACACAGGGTGGATTCTCTGAATTGTAGACTGTCCCAGTCCTACTCTTGTTGAGGTTCCCTAACACTAGTGAATCCTGCTTTCTTTGGTCTCATCCTAACATGGGACCGATAACCTATTCTTTATATTGGGTGGGTCACATCAGTTCGCTCTTCCAACCTGGCCCAAGTTGCACACCTACTTCATACTTCATAACTATAAGCTGCAATATATATATATATATATATATACACACACACACGCACATATACACATAATGTATGTTATGTACTTAAATGAGTCGGGTTCTGGCTGTCTAGGTTAACCCAAGATAATAATCCTAACCTGGTTCAAACTGACATTGGTTTTAGATTTCTGTTACCTAAACCTTCCCATGGCTGGGAAAAACAGCTTAGGCTGCCAACCTGGTCGGGTGAGGTTAGCCTGCCAACTTGATGCGAATGATTTTGTGCTTTGCTTTGAATTCCAGTTATAATTTAAAACCCTCTATTGTTTTCTTGATTTTTTTTTCTCTTCAGAGGTACTTGGTGGAGTTAATGTGTTGCTTCTTCGTTGCATCATGGACCGGGGTTGTGAAGTATCATGGACCACGACCCAGCATGCGACCAAAGCAAGTATGATAAATTACCATATTAGTTCTTTACATTGTTTACATATGGTGATGCTTCAGTCTTTCCAAAATTTAATAGTCCTCAATGTTGTTCTCTATATCTTGACACATCCAATCTTCCATTTCATGGTTTGGACAGGTATTTGTGGCCAATCACACTTCCATGATAGATTTCATTATATTAGAACAGATGACTCCATTTGCTGTTATTATGCAAAAGCATCTTGGATGGGTTGGTAAGTGTTAATTTCATTTAGGATGGAGCTTTGTTTTGAAATTTGGTGTTTATAGATACCTTCAGAGATTTAAGTGGTAGGTTTCCAAATTACTGAGCCACGTCTAGGAAGAGGTTTGTAGCCTTGATCACTACTTTATCTTGTCTGTATATCAATCAGTCAGGCTGTTCATTCAATAGGCACTTCTTGAATGACTTATTGTGAGTTGATAGTTACCTTGGTGTCCATATTCCCAAAAATGATAAACAACTTTGGAAGTAGAAACTCTCAGCAGCCTGCCAAGAGATGGTCTTCTATTAGATTGTTTCGACTTTTGCCCTTCACAGCCTCCAAATTACTTGCCTTTTATTTTCTAGTTTATGCTTGTGAATAGGACTGCTACAAAGCACAATTTTGGAGAGTGTGGGTTGTATCTGGTTTAACCGCTCTGAAGCAAAAGATCGTGAAATTGTTGCAAGAAAGTAAGCATTATGTTCTTTGCATGTTAAGATTTGAAATATTCTGTTGTAAGACATAGTTCTTCATCCTAGGTCTACATTTTTCCAGGTTAAGAGAACACGTTCAAGGAGTTGACAACAATCCTCTTCTCATTTTTCCAGAGGGAACATGCGTAAATAACCAGTATACAGTCATGTTCAAGAAGGTTTGTCACTTTTGTTTGTATAATCTCTTCAGATAAAATGATTTCCTATTTTCTCTATACCTTGGGGAGGGGGTTGGGGGGGGGGGGGGGAGAAGGCATTCCTCATTTCAAGAGATGGTTGGTCCAAGATTGATGGATATTGAATCATCTAATCTTCTGGCATCAATGTCATGACCCAAACCCAGATACAGGTAAGGGTACATCCCTCGCAGGCAATGATCAAATGATCCAAAACATTCCCCAAAAATCAGGCGTATGAGAACTCATAAAAATTAAAGTATCAACAAAATAAAAGAATTCCAAGATAAAATATCCCAAAATCATACTTACTGGTGGCAATCTAAGGTGTGATCCCAAAATTTAAAAAAACATTTTGTTAGAGTTTACACGAAACGGCAGCCTACTACAATTATCTACTAGAGAAAAATAAACTAATAGAAGCTTTAGGTCACCCTCGAAATCCGCTCCAAGCATATCTTCATATCAATTATCTGTGATGTTAAAATAATGGATTAAACTCAATAGCTCAATAAGGGAAAATAGTAAGAGCACATCACAGGGCAAACAATCAACCATAAACAATGGTTAAAACAAGCAGTTTTAGTTTCTCAAACTACACTTTTAATAAAACACGATCATTTAAAAATATCCCCTTTTTTATCATACTTTAGCCGGCACTGAAGGAAATAAGCTACCACTTCCCATAATATGAGAGGAAAACACGGCCCCCACAATCACTCGATCATACAATCACATTGTCGTCACCACTTTATGACTAAATATACACCACTGTGCACAGTGGGTATAAGTCCCGCGGCTTAACAGGACACCCCTCTTTGGTTTGGTACAGAGTAGTCTATTTACACTCTCTTTTCACATTTTCACAAAATCACCGTTCATAAAATCACTTTCTTTAAAAACACGAACATAGGTAAAATCTCCATGTAAGAATCAACATCAATATACATCACACTAATAGTCACCTTCATCAAATATCAATTACTCCCATAAATTCATGTCACACATAAACACAATTCAAAAAGTATAAGTTAGCACATATCAATGATACAAGCACACCAAACATCACATCATACAATCAACCCACACACCTGTGGTGTAATCCCACTATAATCCACTTACCTCCATTTGCAAAAGTGTTACCTCCCCTTTGAGTCTCAAGTGTCCAGGAGGTCCCAATTTGAAATTAGTAATAGCCAATGTTAATTACTAACTCGCCCAAGATTTGGGTCCCATGAAGAATATTGTATGTGGTCCCTATGAATTGAATCCTAAGCCTTGATATGAAATAATATTAGATTTGGGTCACAGTTTGGGTCCTAAAAAAAACCCTAATGGTTTCGAAGAAAACATTAACCCTAAAACAACACCCTAAAAACAATTAGGGTCCCAAAAAACCTAAATATTAGGTCATTTGAGTCCCAAAAAGAATATTCATATGAAGAAACCAACATCAGCAGCTTAGGATAAGACCCATATTGGGTCACAAAAGAAGAACCAGCAGAACCAACAATTTAAACTAAGGATTAGAGGAAGCTTCATTACCTGGAGTGAGCAGAAAAATAGAGAAGTAGGCACCAAAATTCCCTTCCTCTCCCTTTCTTTCTTTCTCACGATTCTGCTTTCTTCCCTTCTTTCTTATTTTTTCTTTCTTTTTATAGCCCACCCCCTTTGTCCGTGTCTCTCTCTCTTTTCTCCCTCTCACATCTCTCTCTCTCTTCCCCCTTTCTCTACGTCTCTCTTTTCTCCCTCTTTCATGACTCTCTCTCCTCTCTCTTCCTTAGCTCTCCTCACTCATGTCTCTCTCTCTAGGGTGGGGTCTACAAAGAATGATTTAAAAATAAAAGAAAAGAAATCAATTAAATAAAAACCCCCTTACTACTAACAAGACTCAAACCTAGGACCTTTAGAGTCTAGATAGTCAAGGTACTAACCGCTAGGCTAACTCATTAAGTCATTAAATAAACCCTAACTTCAAATATTTAAGTAAGCTTAGGAAATAACATAAAAAAGATATATGTTCTAAGGTTCCAAAATTTGGGGCATTACAATCAGTGATTGATTCCTAGATCATCTGATCCTGTCAGTGGATTGAGCAATCTGATTCTGCTCTGGGTTGATATGCTGATTCCAATGTGGTGCCCTATCGGATTCCTTAGAACCATGTCCCGGGTCTGTTATATTGGTAGATTTTATTGAGATAGCGTTGTTTATTAGATTCTCATACACAATTTGTCTTTGTCACTGTTCTTTTGTCTCCAGGGTGCTTTTGAACTCGGGTGCACTGTTTGCCCTATAGCGATTAAGTACAACAAAATTTTTGTGGATGCTTTCTGGAACAGCAGGAAGTAAGAATCTACTTTGAAGGCACTAATTTTGTTATATATGTAGGATTGGCTTTTGTTCCAAATGTTTGCTTGTTATCTTCAAATCTGTTGCTGATCTAAACTTCTCAAATTGTTTATTGTGGTTCTGAAAGCTAATATATTTTGTCATTGTTATTGCATCGTCAAGAGAAATGCTTAGCATTCAACATGTCTCCCTCTGAACATATCGCATTGTTGCTGCAGCCTTTATAAGACTCTCTCTTATTCTGTAAATCTGCTGTTTTTTTTTTGGTCGTCTTTTTTTCCCCGGGGTAAATTACAACTTTATGGAAGCCAATCACATCAGAATAATGGTACAAAGAGGTTCATAGAAGTACGTACTGATACAAATATAAGATGCCTCAATCAAAGGATCAATCAAAGAACCCCCAACCAATAAAAAGAGGACTCACAAACCTGTCACAAGGGAATAAAATTCCCAGATCTGGGGCCTAACAACCCCTTGCTTAGTTTACTCATCCACCACCTCATTAGCACTCCTGGGCTGCCAACAGACTGTGTACTGATTTAAGTTACTGACATATTGGCCCTATTAATTGATGATAATGCATTGTCACCTCTCACATCTGTCATCCATTTCATTACTTTAGCTGAGTCCCCTTCAATTATAGCTTGAGACCATCCCTTGCTTAATAACAGATCTAAACCAGCCTTGGGAGCCATCAACTCGGCTTGTGTGAATCTCCTTCCCCTATGGGCCGGAGAACACATCAACCACACTTCCATTGAGGAGTCTAATCACTCCCCTGATACCTGAAGGACCAGGATTCCCTAATGAAAAACCACTTATATATAGCTTGGGCATTCCCCAGGGGTTGGGGGGGAAGAGGGGGCTGCCAATGAGTCTCCTTTTTACTTTTCTTTCGCTCAAAAAGAGCAAAGTGAGAGGGGGGGAGGGGAGCACTCTTTAAAGATCTGTTCTGCTGGCATATCTTTGAACTTCTCATCAGCTACCACCCAATGAGCAACTCTTTGGAACCATAAGCTACCTGCTAGGTGGTTGAATTTTTGTACGATAACAGAACCCTCAAATTTTCATGTCTGGAGTGGTCCAATGAAAATCAAACATTTTTGTTCCTGCAGAAGTCTCACAAGAATGTTATGCGTCTTTTGCAGTTATTTGCATTTTTAGGTTTACCCAAAATTGTCTTCTTAACTTTTGCTTGCCTAGGTATTCTAGATGATAAGATTTGTGATGATTGAGGTAGCTTTATGTTTTAAGTATAGCAGGGCTAACTCAACTCAACTCAAATCAAATCAACTTAGCCTTATCGCAACTAAATGGGTTTGGCTTCATGGATCTTCTTTCTCTAATAAACTCTATGCAAAGCCAGGATTGTTACTAGTCCTAAGCTATGCATGTCTTTCCTTATAAAGTCATTTTAGGCATACCCCTGCCTCTTTTAGCTCTTTTAGCTCTTCTAATCTGAATCATATCCCTCCTCCTTACTAGAGCGTTCAAAGGCTTTCATTGCACATGTACATAGCACCTCAAATGACTTACTCTCAACTTATCATGTATCGGAACTACTTCTAAATTATCTTTAATTTCTTCATTCCTTATTTTATCTTTTCTACCATTACCACTCATTCATCTCAACATTCTTTTTTCAGCTACACTAAGTTTGTTTTTATGTTGTTTATTCACAGCCCAACAGTCAGCTATAGACGCATGATTATCTTAGAAAAATTTCCTTTGAGTTTTAAAGGAATAATTCGATTATGCAACACTTTGGACGCACCTCTCCTCTTCCACCTGGCTCTAAATTTTTTTTGTGCAACAGTCAGCTCTAAATCATAAATTTTTATTTATGATTGAACCTAGGTAATGAAAATCATCACTTTGCGGTATTTGCCTATCATCAATTTTCACCACCCCACTTTAGTCCTATTGTTACTATATACTAAAGTTAACATATATTCTATTTTTGCATTACTTCTCTTAAAACCTTTTGATTCCAAGGTGGATCTCCATAATTCCAACTTGACATTTATCTTTGCTTTTGTTTAATCTGGAAAAACTATATCATTTGCAAAAGGAATACACAAGGGGACCTGATCTTGGATGCCTTTAGTGATTATTTTTTAAAAATTCTTTGTCTATTACTATTCCTACTTCGTTTCTATTATTTTTGTCCCTAGTATACCCATGTTTATAGTCATCTCATTCCTTAACCGTTTTTATCCTTCTACCTACATTCTTGCACAGAAGGTATGCTAATTCTTCTGCTTCTCATTATGTCTATCAATTCTAATTTCTAAACTTTTTCCTGTTAGAGTTCCTAGTTTCAAGATATTAACTTAATTCTATGCTTTTGGACTAGCTTCTTTACCAGCATTTGTCCATGGTGCAAATACCTTGCCCACTTGTCAACACAACCAGCCGTTGAAGCCATATGTTGCTTATAGCCTATAGGGATGCCCTAGCTAACCCTTGCTCACTATCCACTACACCCGGGTCATAGTGTAGCGCATCACTTTCAGAGGACGCCCTAGCATGAGGTCAAAAGTGTAAAACTCTAGGATCCATGCTAAAAGATTTGGCCAAAGTTTTCACCATAGTTGTCACGACATCTAGGTGACCCAAGGCATTGGAGGAGTCTTGGACGCAAGGCGACACTAACAAGTAACAAGGCAACCATAGTTGTCAAGGCGCCTGGACACCTAGGCGACGCCTTGACAACTATGGTTTTCACAATGCTGGCTGCCGATCTGATGCACCAACTGTCCTTTATCCAGGCTTAGACCGGCAGCATAAAATACTGGCGGAGTAGGGGTGTCAGTATATAAATTGAACCGATAAAACCGGTCTGAACTGCCCCGATTTATCCCGATCCAAATCGAACTGAGCTCTTATTGGGCCTGGTTTCGGTTCGGTTTAAACTGACGGTTCACCCATTAACCCAGTAATTGAAACCGAATATGAAACCGAGCTAATAAGAGCTGGTGAACCTAAACTCTAAAAAGACCTACTCCTAACCATAGTTGTCACGGCGTCAAATCGATCCAAGGCAGTGAAGGGGTGGCTAATCGATTTGGTGATGAATCGCTCGTTATGGCGTTGCCATGGCGGTTAAATCGCCCATATGTCATTTTTTATTTTCCCTATTTTCTAAAGTTATTTAGTATGCTATTTTTTTTATTTTTCTTATTTTCTAAAGTTATTTAGCATGCTACAAGCCTACAATAGTCCTGTCATATAAAACCAAAATTAAGCAACATCAAATCATCAAAAATCAACATAGTCCTATCAAAATCACCCTGCATTTTACAAAAAGTCGACTGCCTAGTGAATCAGGTGTACTTGGCATCCATGGCGGTGCCATAGCGACGCCTATCAGCCAATGGCGACCGCCATTTGTGAGTCACGTAAATCGTAGCACTGCCATTAACTTCATTTTCAGCCAGGACGCGAAATCGCCGTCTTGGCGACGCCTAGGCGATGCCATGACAACTATGCTCCTAACCCTAAGTATATAAATCCTAAAATCCCTAATTGCATAATCCTTATTCTTCTCTATTCATAACCCCAGCGATGCCAGCCTTTCTCTCGTCTCTGCCTCTCCTCACCTAGATCGGCAACGACAACGACAACGACAACGACAATGACAACGGTAACGACAACGGCAACAACAAGCTGGTTCCTCTCTCTCTCTCTTCACTGGCCTCTCTTCCCTTAGATTGGCCTGAAGTTAGGGAGGACATCATTCATTCTTCTTGCAGATAGCAGCAGAAGTGCATAGGGTTTCTTTGAGAGTGGAACATAGCAGCAGAATGCATCGTCTCTTCCCTTAGATCCCTTGCAGCTTATGATCCTTTTAGCAGTCAATGATTTATTAAAAGGGTTGATGCAAGACATAAAACGGATTCAGGAAGTGAAAATGGCGACGGTTGCCTTGCAACATTCGAGGGTTAACATCAAAAGAGGCCCATGCCCAAATCCAAAAAACCACAACTGAAAAAGATGAAAAGGAAAAAAGATGAATCTTTCAGAAGAAAAAGACTATGTGAATCAACATAAAAATCAACTTCTTGTGAATTAATCACATTCGTGGGCAACATTCGAGGGCTTTTTTTCCGTTTTGGGTTTCCTTTTCCCCCCCCCTTTTTTTTTCTCTTTCTCCACCAACATTGAGCCTGTGCCAAATCCCAAAACCCATTACAGGGGAAGAAGCTCCATGCCCAAATCATCAAAACAGGCCTGAAAAAATGGGAACCACGCCTTAACAACCTCATCGATATGTATGGTAAATGTGCTCTCCTCGAAGTCGCATTTCACCTATTGGATCCAAACCGGAATAAACCCAGTAATCCAAACCGGTGCCAACCTGAACCCAAACCGCATCGAAGCCAGAACTGAACCGATAAATCCTTATTGGGTCGGTTTCAGTTAATGTAAAACACATCGAAACCGGTGGAACCCAACCGAAACCTCACCGACCCGGACCGTTGACACCCTTATGGCGGAGTATTGTAGACAGGTTCTCAAGTATAAAAATATTAGCCCCATCAAACATAAATTCATGCCCAGGATTCTCAGTTATAAGTAGCTGAAGGGATTTCTAGTTCAGAGCATTGTTGATTGCTTGAAACAGGATGGATAGCCCAAACCGTTAACCTGAGTGCTTAGGCCCTTTGTTATCATAAAAATATTATAATTCACCTAAGGGTTAGGTTTCCCTCAGGCCATATGGTTGCATCTTGTTGTAGCCTGTGTGAACTGAGAAGTTGTAAATTTCTTTTAATTACCCCTTGTCTTATTTCCAAAAGTTCTTTGAGAAGGGTAAAAGAAGGTTTTCAGAATAATTTGAAAGTAACTTACCAATGTGTCATTCTCAAGAACTGTCATTGTCTAGCACATTTTTCGAGTACATAGTTGAAATGACATGCTTTTACCCTCATTGAGAGAAGTGTGTTACACTAAAAAGGCAAGTAAGGCCACACCTTCTGTTTTACCGCAAACACCCATTTTCAGCAAACAAGTCTTTTCCCAGGTGGAAGAGTCACTAAGTTCCCATGTAACATTCCTTTTTAAGGCATCCATTTCTTCCTCCATTGCGGCTTTCCTTTTTTTTCTAAAAGAGCTTCCTGCCAATTCTTGGGAACACAAGTAGATGAAAGAGAAGATACAAAAGCATAATATGAGGGAGAAATGGAATCATATGAAAAAAACTGATATATAGAGTGTTGAGTACAGGTCCTAGTGCCTTTTTCTGAAGGTAATAGGTTGGTCAGAAGGAGAAATCATACCTAAAGCATGAGGCTTAGTCAGTTATGGATCCAGGCTGGCGAAGGGATGTCTAAAGGTGCTGTAATAGTGGTGATGGTTTGAAGTTTCTTATTTCTGGTATATCCCCTACGATAAACTTGAAGAGTGGAGTCATCAATTTGTCTCTGGAATTCACCATTGACTCTCTAAACTAGAGTCATCTCCCCCTGAGTTGGAACAATAGGTTCCGTCCCTCACTGTCTTGTAGAATATGAGGATCTTGGAGTGAAGATGATGGGTATACAGGTGGAGCAAGAAGATTTAGAGTCATCTCTTCTTCACTAGTAATACCAGACTCCCCCTGAAGAGGTGATGATGAGTCGTACAACAGATTCATGAAACACAACATCCATTGTTACCGTAGTACGCTGGGTAGAAGGATGGTAACACTTTTCTCCGTTCTGAGTAGGAGAGTAACCTAGAAAGATACACTTAGTACTTTGAGGTTCCAATTTTCCTAGTGAATGATGATCCCTAGCATAACAGGCACACCTAAAAGTCTTTGGAGGAACCAGGAAGGATGTAGTCCCTTGATAAACCTCAACAGGAGTTCGAGAGTTTAAGACACAAGTCGGCATGCGATTGATTAGGTAGGTTGCTATGAGGACAACATCACTCCAATACTGAGATGAGAACCTATCTAGCAAGCATCATGGCTCGAGCAATATCCAACAAGTGCCTATTCTTGCATTCAGCCACTCCATTCTGAGTAGGAGTGTCAACAAAACTTGTCTGATGAAGAATCCCATGATCAACTAGGTATTTTTGAAACTAACCCTCCATGTACTCTTTTCCATTATCACTATGGAGAATTTTCAGAGTTGCATTGAATTGAGTCTGAATCATTTTATGGAACCGTTGAAAACAATTGAACACTTCACTTTTGTTGCATCATATAAATCCAAGTGGTTCTAAAGTGACACCCAATAAAGGATTCAAACCATCTTTTACCAAAAATAAATATCCGACAAGACAGACCCCATACATCAGAGTGAACCAAGTAAAAAATGGAAGAGCTTCTTTTATTTAAGGGTAAATAATTGGAACGAGTTTGTTTAGCTAGAGTACAGGATTCACAAAAGAATTCATCCCTAGTACATGATTTAACTAAAATGTGGAAATAAAAGAGATAAAGTCTCAATTTGGGTGTGCCAAATGACAGTGCCATCAATTCAGAATAAGCAGTGTAGTTGATGAGGAGTAGTCGATGCTGCAGCCGTAGGGAGACAACCATCATCAAGCAAATCAAGACCACCTGCACCTTACCACATCCAATCGTCTTCCCTGTTATCAGATCCTCAAAAACGCAATGGGAAGGAACATTACAGTTTAGGTCTTTGGTAAGACTATTAATGGACATCAAATTAGTAGTAAAATTAGGAATATGTAAAACTGAAGACAGAGGTATAGAAGAATACTTAATAAAACCTTTTTCGGAGACAGAGGATAGGGTGCCATCTGCTACCCTAACTTTATTTCTGCCTAAGATGGGTGGATACTGGTGAGATAAACTAGAGGAACTAGTCATCTAATCATTGGCATCAGAGTCAATGATCCAGGGAGTGGAGACGGCTAATGCACAATGACCACCAAATAAAATACCTGAGTGAGCAAAATTGGACCCTAAGGGGACTAAATTGGCAGGAGTTGAGGAATTGAAAGCCTTGAGCATACGTCTTAAAGCCTGGAGTTCCTTTTGGGATAGTCCTATACCAGTTGCAGGTGGAGTGTCCACAATCTCAGCCTGATGAGCTTTAGTTTTGGATCAGCCCCAAGCACATTTTACCTCAAAATCAGCATATTTTCCATGGAGCTTCCAATAGTTGTCCTTAGTATGGTATGGCTTGTGGCAGTGTTCACATTTAACAATCTCCTTGGTGATATCACTAGTTTGATTTGCTCCCTCAAAGGTCGTAGTGGATCCTGTTTGTAGGGCTGTCTTTTCAGTAGTAAGAGTATGTAGCGTAGAGTTATGACGACATTCTTCCGTATAAACCATGGCAAAAGATTGTTCCAGAGTAGGGAAGGGAGATTTGCTAAGTATCTGAACACAAATCTGATCATATTCAACATTTAAATTAGCCACAAAATCATACACCCTGATTTTATCCGCATGTTTGGTGGAAGCAGCATTGTCTTCAACATTTTTGGGATGATAATCTGCAAACTGGTCCAGTTCATACCATAGAGTTCGAAGTTCGGCATAATATTGGGACACGGCGAGTTCCAGCTACATAGTGGTACGAACCTTCTTGTGAAGATCAAATACCTGAGCATCATCCTTAGTTGCCCATTAGTTTCCTTGGCAGCAACCAAAATCTGAGAAGCAGTATCTAACAGTCTTCGAGAAATAGATTGATGAATTGAACCAATCAAGTAAGTCATTACCAAAGAGTCATTGGTGACCCATTTATCTTGAGGGGTAGTTTCTTCAATTTCCCTGTAATGTGTCCAATGAGACCTCCACCAGCAATGGTAAGATATGTAGATCTGGACCAGATGAGGTAATTAATTCTATCCAATTTCACTGAGCTAGTCCCAAAAGGCATGTAGTCATTGCGACTTTGTCCATCAGACCCAGGGTCATAGTAGTTACTTCAGACATGATTAAACACTAAAAAATTGATAATGAGAGAGAGAGAGAGAGAGAGAGAGAGAAAATCAACTGTCAGAAAGTGTCTGTACTTGGATCGAATTGCTCAATAAGGATAAAAACATTGTTACAAGCGAATTAAGGTTTGGGAGAAAACGTTAATTATTGAAGAAGAGGGGAGATTTGATACAGTGACTTGGCAGATGGAGCCACAAGTCTGGTTGATCTCCTCTAAAATGGTGACGATGATATCCTCAAAAATTCATCCAGTTCTGAGGAGGGAGTCCCAAAAATCGATTTAGTTAGGATTTTGGAAGAAAACCCTTTTTTGCACAGAATCGATTAGTATAGATCTTCAATCTTGCAAGTGATGATGCGTCCTTCTAGGGAGCTGTACTTGATCTTCAGGAGGTAGAGGTGTCTTCTTTAAAGAGGAAGAAACCGCATTCCCTGAAAGTAGAAGAATAAAAAATCGCAGAGGGTGAAGAACCCTAATTTTCTGGCAAGGGTTTTTGTTGTTTTAGTTCATGAGGTAGGGTATAGGACAGCTACTAGATTCTTAGGAATTGCCTCATTAGTGCAGCCCTATGGTAGGTTAATGGAAAAAAGGTAGATGGAGGCTAACAAAGGTGATGGAAGGTCTGCGATTCTTGAAGGAGAAGGGGCTGGAAACTGAAAACCTAGATCAGAAATTAGGCTCCGATACCATGTTAACAGGAAGAATGGAGGAGAATGCTTGTTTGTCTTTAACTGATCACACAATTCCTCTATTTATATTATAGAATCATGATAGGAATACAAAACAGAAATCATAATGTAATTACTAGTACACCCCCCATTCAGCTGCCCCACTCTAACTAGGGTCAGTGGAAGGGGGAAAGCCCCAATGTGCCCCTGCAGCACTTATTCTTATTCTAACAATGATCAATAATACAATACTTCAAGTCAAAACATGCAATTCAATTCTTAGGAGTGGTTTCTTAACAAGTATCATGAAAAAGTGACCTCTTCTTTCTACCCATCTGCCATACAAATCAGTTTTCGAATGGCATGATTATGCGTGTGGAATACATGCAAGCAGCGACTCCTTCAACCTGATGCATCGCAGCTGGGAAATATGCTGAACAAAGAATTTGTGATCTTGTTATCCTAACCATTTGATATAACAACATTTTGGAATTTTGAAAATTCTAGAATTCTCAACTCAATGAATCGTTATTCCAACTAAATGGGGTTGGCTACACTATTTCCGTTTCTTAATTAAGCTCTAATGGAATTTCTAGAGTTTGTTTTTCTAATCTTCCAAATACACCTGCTTAGCAATTAGAATTCATGCAGGAGCCATTAAATGATTGGTCTTAATTTTTGGATGTGTGTACAGTTATGGCTATGCTATGAGATCTTGAATGCTTCTATTGCACAGGCAATCCTTTACAATGCATCTTCTACGCCTTATGACATCATGGGCTGTTGTTTGCGATGTGTGGTACATGGAGCCACAAAATCTCAGACCTGGAGAGACATCCATTGAATTCGCAGAGAGGTCATATAACTTTTCTTTCTCTATCTACATTTTACTCGGTGAATTCATGATTTTTAACTTCTTTAACATTTAATCTTGGGCTCCTGGATCTAACTTCTATATAAATAAGAAAGAATTTTCTTTTTCTGCTTCATCTTTAGTTGTGATGACTTCTATCACCTATTTCTTTCTATGCAGAGTCAGGGACATTATTTCAGTTCGAGCAGGTATTAAAAAGGTCCCTTGGGATGGATATCTGAAGTACTCTCGCCCTAGCCCAAAGCACACAGAGAGAAAGTATGTTAAATCTCCTTTTATCTTTTTGTTGTAATCTACTTATCCATCACCTTGCAATCCTGGTCTGATTCCACCGCATTTATTTAGCCTATAGAGACTAGAGAGTGTCACCTAATGAGCTTTAGGCCGAAAATTTCTAATTAATTGGATGTATATCAGAACATACAGATTGTCTGGTTTGTTCTTTTCTTATACACTACAACTTTGATTTCAGTGCATGACTTAGTGCAGCCAGCCATACGACAAAGAATTGGTACAATGATATATACATATAGACATACATTAGAGCCTCTTAATGTTTTAAACCTAGAATCCTGGTCAATATTTATATCTACTCTTCCATGGTTATGGTGGGTTCATAATTTGGAAATATAGTAAACTTTTTTTTTTTTTTTTTGGGGGGGGGGGGGGGATGGGGGACATCTCTTCGAGGGTCAATTGTTTCCCCTAGCTAGATTTTGATACAGTAGGCAATTGGGGATAATACCAAATTGACACCGGAAGCATGTTAAGGTGAAGGTAAACCTTTATGATCACAAGGTGGTGCTTGGGTAGGTCTTCTCTGATTACGTTTGGATTTGAACTCTACTTGGAAAAAAGAAGTAAAAGACTTGAATCTTTAAAATTGACGTCTCAAGCCCCACAAGGGACAAAAATGTAAATTTGGTATATTTAATATACCCTTGTTGCTTGATCCAGAGAAACTATGCCAAAATCAAAACCCAAAGAACCAATGACTTGACTTCCTTCAATACTTATTTTATGCCTTGTGATACAGTGTGTCCCCATGGGCTAAGGTGAAACCCATGTCAGCTCCATGGAAGAGCCTGCTGTTTTGTATACCTTTGTCTTGATGGGGATTCTTTCTGCGCTTCCTGTGTAGCATCATTACCTTTTGACTTTGGCCCCTTTGGTGTTTCGTAATTTTTATTCTCTCCTTTTAAGGAGAACATAATGCAGAAATGTCCTTGGTACCTGTATTAAGGTGCTCTTTGTCCCATCAGTTGAAGAAGAGTTTTCTGGGGCCCACACCTCATGTTGGGCTCACTGTTTCATCTTGATCTTTGTGTAACAATCATAGTAACACCTTCAGAACCCCAAGGGGGTAGCAGTATGAACCGATCCATGCGGTTGTGGGGTCAGTATGGGCCACGGGACTAGTTTGGCCTAGATACCTGTCGTTAGAAAAAAAAAAATAAATATATATATATATATATTTATATAGTAACATCTTTAGATAAAATAAGTGTGTTAGATCATGTACTTTAGGCCATGGTGACTTGTTCAGTAAGGCCATATTTACCCTTTGCAGAGGACGAGCGAAAGGTCATTAGTGCCTCGGCAAAAGGATATGGTTTTGGTGTTGGTCTTCTAACGTTATCTTTCCAACACAGATAAATGCTGGACACACATTTTGAGCTTAATGTTGTGCCCTTTGGAATTTGGATCTGCCTTGTGCCTTAATTTTGTTCTGCATAAACTGCAAACAGCTAGAATGTAGTAAAGCTACAACATTATTCATGATTAACTTTATGAGAGATTAGTTACCTATGTATATTCTGTAGTGGTTAGGTCATAAATTATAATTTTGTAGGCCAAAACGAAAGTGCCCATTATCTTTCTGCTTCTTGTACATTTTTCAGGCAACAGATATTTGCTGAGTCAGTACTGAAGCGTCTGGAGGAGAAGTGATTTGACATGCTAATGTGAGTTTTAGCCTCTTTATCTTGATAATTTTTTAAATATTTCTTCAAAACAACACAATTATCGAATTTAATCTACCATTTTGTTTCCTTGGTTTCCTCGTCCACTTCATTGTACATTAAAAGCAAATCAATTGATCTAAACCATACTCTAATTCAAGTGGACAGCACAAATCCTTTCTACCATATCACTACCGACATTTTTCTATATGGTCTAAATCTGTTCCTTTTTGGTTTTGCTTACTTGGTGTCATGTTCCATATTGAAGTTAAGAAAGCTGAAGGCTGGGATGAAGTTGAAGTGATAAGCCATTTGTTGCAGGATCTATGTTTGGTCGTTTGTTTTGTGAGTTGCTAGATTCGGGTGAGTCGTTCAGTGGAGCTTTTGGGTGCTGAGTCTTGAGTGGCAGGATTTTATCTTGCCACCTACTAGTTGCATGTAAATGGTAGGCCAGCTAACTAAGATATTATTGATTTTAACATGAGGGATTGAAAGTCATGTACTCATGATACCCCTTGTGACTGATGCAACTCACAATGACCCTCATCTTCAGTAGATTTGGAAAGTCTGCTTAGAGACGGACTATAAAATCAAAATCCAGGCTCTCCATATAAACAACAAATGAAGGATTTTCTTCCGAAAATTGTTGGTCGGCCAATTGTAACATGGTGCATTTGTAACTTCTATTTCAGAAAACTGGGTTAATACACAAATCCCTATCAATTATTCTGATCAGCATACTCAGTTCAAGTTTGGCAAATTTTTTAGTGGGGAAAACCAATAGCAACTCAAGGGAAAAGCAATGCAGTACGCCAACGGAACTTTTTGAAACATTCAAGATCTCCAATGGTCTTGGTACCTTTCTTTTTTTGGGTGGAACTATGGTAAGAAACTGTCATGGGATCTTGACTTCTAGTTGGTTGGCCAGTTCTCCTTTTTTTTTTTTTTTTTTGGTATTCAGAATACTATGATTTACTTGATGGCTTCCATGATCCAATTCCTAGCAGTAAAGCGAGATATGCCAGACAATATTGAAAGTTCCAAGGTTATCTACCAGCTGGAATTTAAACCACTATAACCGTTTGTGCTTCCACTATGATGGTGCTGTGCTTTGCTTTCCTCTTCCAAGAATACAGAAAGGGAGCCACAGGATGGGTATTAGAGAGTTTAGACAGCTAACGTAAAATTTTGTGGTAGCAGGCGGCGCACAATTCTACTCAACAGGAGCAGAATATTTCGAGGTTTTGGCCATAAGGAAGGGTCTTACTGTAACATGGTCACAAGGCTTTGGCCATAAAGGAAGGTCTTATGTCCACACGATCACAAGGCTTTCTCCATAAGGAGGGTCTTATGGCGCTGCAAATCTATAGACGTTGGAGTCTATCATTTTGATGACAATTATGCATTTTCCTACAGTATACACACACTGTTACACGCCCTCTCACACTCTATACGCTGACAGTGGAGTCTATCATTTTGATGACAATTATGCATTTTCCTACAGTATACACACACTGTTACACGCCCTCTCACACTCTATACGCTGACAGTGGAGTCTATCATTTTGATGACAATTATGCATTTTCCTACAGTATACACACACTGTTACACGCCCTCTCACACTCTATACGCTGACACTCTCTCTATTAAATAAACAATCACTTTCCTCATGTTCTTTGGCAAAGTTGAGATGTTCTTTGGCAAAGTTGAGATGCCTGCCTTGGCTAGGTCCAGGATCAAATTCTCCCTCAAGTTGTTTTATCCTTTCGAATGCGAGGATTTGTATGAGGGCTCATAATTTCCCCCCTGGAAAGGTTGGAAGCCAATAGTCATTATAGATTGATATATCAGTCCCAGCACCAAGTATTTTCCTAAGTCCTTTTAATAAAATGGATCTCCATTTCAAAAGTCTCTTCCAAGCCCAAAAACCATTGTGGCTTTGTGGGCCTCATTGCAGAGGTGTTGGGAAGATATAACCCTTTCATCACTAATCTTAAAGGGTCTGTTTGGTTGAAAGGGAAATTAAAGGGAAGGGAGGGGAAGTTTTCCAACTTGAAAAGAAATCTTTGTAATCATGACTTCATTCGATTATATTACGAACTCTAAATTATTTCATATTTGCTTAACAAATTTATATTTTTACTTTACACTGAAAATCCTTTGGTATAAAATGTGAAATAATAACTACATGTAAAATGTATCATTGTTAATTATGATAAAATATTTAAGGCTGCGTATGGTAGCCATCTAGAAAAATGTTTGACATTCTCCGTTCTATGGGAACAATGAAACAAAATAAAGCGTTTGGTGTCAACTTGGTGTTTTTTTATTTTTGGAACGAAAAGAAAAAAAAAAAAATGCTAGAAATGCAAAATGATGAAACGATAAAATCTTGTTACCAAAAAAAAAAAAGTGAACAGCTAAGCAATTGTTCCTGAAACAGGTTCATCAAAACTCTCGAGTCTCTAAATACCTCACCCTCTTAGTTTGACACAAGTGGTCTCATTTAACACAAAATATACAAAGTCGTATTATTATCATCACAAAAGTCTTATATTTCCGATCATATTAAATTCAATGTAATCATGACCTCAAGTACACGTACCGGCCTTGAGAACAAACAATATCATACTTGAACCTGATTTGGTCTCTTCCCCTGCTGGCTGTTACTTGTAAATTCCTAGGTTAGTATTTCGTGGCCCACCTTTTTTTAATCAGTGTACCGTCTCTTATAATATCCAACGGCCAAGATCTACTTACATTAAAAATGTCTTCGTCGCAGCCCTCGAAACTCCAAGCAGATGGTTCAGGCGCCCGGGTAAATCGGTGCTACCGATTGGAATTGATGAATTGCTTCGACAGTTAAATTAACGAACTTTTTAACTACCAAACAGTAAGCAAAACGAAGAAAAAAGCCGACAACCCAGAGAAACTGGGCCGGTGACTACCGCCGTCGTGCGCGGCGGATTTCAGCTTGATATGTTTCTCTTCAATTTGCTTGCCTTGCTTGTCAACGTTCACATCTACGTGGACCTTCATCCTGTGCCTTCGCGTTATCCACCAAATGATCTTATACCTCACAGAAGTTGCCAAATACACCGTGAAACGCACCGTCCCGTTTGACGAAACATTCTTCACTGCATCTTCCCAAGAAATCTCCACCGGCTGAACGGTCACCGGCTTCGAGGCCGTCTTGTGATGGCCCTGTTGGAACTCTGGTACCGAAGTGTTCCCAACGGGGATGCTTTGGTTTTGGGGATAATAGAGGGTGATGTTAAGGGCATCGTAGTAAACTCTCTTGTCCTTGTTGGTGTTTTTGATTTTGAAATCGATGCTTATGGTGGTGTTAATGGTGGCACCGGTGGTGTTGGTGGTGTTGTTCAGGGCAGGGGCGTAGAAGTTCTGTATGTAGAAGGAGGGTGAAGAAGGACGAAGGCTAAGCCACATGAAGAGAGAGGTGAGTCCAAGAGTGAAGATGAAGCTTGTGCAACACTGGCAGCAGCTCGGCGACTCCGACATGTGTGTGTGTGTGTGTAACAAAATAGTAAGGAAGAGAAAAAAGAAAAAATGTGAATTTGGGTATTGCTTGCAAAGATTTTCCTTCTTTCAGGACAGAATCGAAGATTTCAGAGAGGAAAGAATCAGGATCAATTAGGGATTTTTGTAGTTTTGAAAAGACTTTGAAGCTTAAGATGAGGAAATTGCAGGAAAGGGCAAAGACTTTCAATTTCTGTTTCCTGAACTGATCATTATTTCTTCTTTAAGTAATTAGTTCGTTTTGACTTTTCATTTCTACTTTCTTTATAATGACAAATATGTCCTGCTCGTACTCTGCAATTTGCATCTACGTTGATGTCGAAGTGGGAACAATGGAACTCATGTGTGGTCCGAGTTGGCTCAAGCATGTGCTGAGAAGAGTTTGCATTATGCCATACCGATACAACTCACATATGTTTACCCTCCCTCTCTTGCCATATTAGCGGTAACTCCTATCTCCCCTTCCCAAATAGAGGCTGGTAGTCTCAATCTCAGAATTGGGAGGGCATCCTCCCGATGAACTGGCCATACCCCAAATCGACACAGGTGAAAAAATAGAGTATACTAGGTCGCTTGAGAGAAATATGCCGAAAGAACTCGGCAAAATAGCCCCTAACTTCGGGAGAAGGCGTGCTCTCCTATCTTTTGATTAGGAAAGCGGCACATATTAGCTGATAACGACTGTTTATTGAAAACACAAGACTCTGCATGAATCGGATCAGGAATCGTCCGATCCAATCCTAATTTCTACTATTTCAAATTGAAATATTCATGCCAAGATACATTGGTGGATTTGTAGACCAAATGGCTGATTCTATAGTTCTTGGAGCCGATACTGGCACACCAATTTCTATTTCTAAAACCTTGATGCTGAATCACTGACTCGTTCCAGAGATGAGAAAATTTCAATTGATAGACAGAACTTCCCTTAATCAATTAGTAATTGATTTTGATTTGAAAATTTCAAACTGATACATTGGATTTGATCTATATATACTGCACTCTTTAATCAAACCAAAATTAAAACCAAACCGCTAAATCAAAGCCAAATTGCTGTTCTTCTAAGTCCTACGCTCTACATGCAGAATGGCTACTGGACAAGAGCTGGACGGCTAAACCGCAAAACATATACGCTCCCGCCTAAGGTATACCTAGAACGCCCTTGATTGGTTGAATGGGCATAGGAGAGTTTCAAAACCTGGAAGCAAACGGAAAAGCTGTCCGGCTCTGGGTCGACCGTCATATCATTCCGGTTTAATAAAACTAATCCACAACATAATACTAGTGGACAGACACAGATACGGACGCAGACACGGGCACAGCTGGAAGGCCTGGTCTAAAAGATACCGAGATTCAAAAAGTAGTTGTCCGTTGTCCCCACCAGGTGGGGTCCACTTTCTCGTTGAGTCATTTCTACTTCCTCGAAGCCGGAGGGGTAGATGGCGGGAAATAACGGAGGCCGCGTTTTATTGGCGTGTGGGTAGTGCACACGGACCGTGTTGAGTGTGCCCCTTGGATTTGGACTCACCTGCGACCCTTTTACGCTGTCTCACGTACTAGAGACACAGGAGAGGGGATTTAAGTCGTATCGATTTCAGCCGATATTGATCCGGGGAAGCATGTATCGGCTTAGATTGGTCAATTTTATATTACTTTTCATAAAAATGGTATCTTATACGATTTTATCCCTGATCTAGGATCGGTCAGATAAGGCCAATACCAATAGGATACGGTGATCTGGCCAATCCAATATCCAATATTTGGTATCCGATACTTAGAATCCTGCATAGGAGTCTCGACCACTATTAGCAAAAAACGCATTTAAAACTCCATTTTAAATGTGTTCTCATTTTTTATCGTTTTAAACACGTTTTACCGTATATTTCCTAAAGATACAGAAAAATATAACAAACTTCAAGCATTCTCGTTCTAAACACATTCCTGTTTTATGGTTTTTTTTAAGATTTCATTTTTTAACATAATGTCTACTTAATTGATCATATATCTCTCTCTCGAACTTTGATTGACCTGATTCTTTCACCAACTTGAAGCTAACGCAATGGACTATATTTCTCATGATACCTTCAACTCAAATTCAATGCACAGACTCTGAAATTGAGTTACAAACTGACGTATTTTCTGAAAAATATTTATTAAGTGATGACTCTTAACTCTAACTAAACATATATCACTTCGAGAGTGTGTTGACTATGTTGACAACAATGAACAACACCATAACATAGTCACATTGCTCAATAAGACTTTGGGCATGTGTTATATGAATTTAGAATTACTATTGAATGATATTCAATGATATATCTTAAAACTTATGATAAGACATGAGATGCATAGGCATTAATGTTAGATATTGTACTTGTTTTGAACACTAGATACAGATATTCATATGAGTATATTACCCTTTTTTTAGTCATGTTTATTTGAAATCTACACATTTAAAATTCATACCATCCATTTTCTAATTTTTACCATTCTCTCCTTTTTTTTTTTTTATCATTTATTTGACCTATCATTTTGAAAAATTTCACTGTTTAAAATCCATGCCGTCCATTCTTATTCTCATTTTTGCTAAATATGGTTTGAATTCAGTATGGAGACTGGAGAGCAGCCACACATGATACTCGAGCTCAAAGAGTAAACAATAAGGTCATGTCATCATTATTCGTCAAAGGTTTAGTACAAAAAGGAGTCAAAATATGGTTCAAAGTTACACAAAATTTACAAGAGTACCTGAAGATCATCCAACTCATTGATATGATTAACAAGGGTTTAATAATCCTTTACAACTTTGTTTGACCATTTGACCCGTTAATAATACTTAATTTGGATTGAAATTTGATTGATGACACAGATTTTATCGATCTTTTATACCATTGACCACCCAAGTGTTTATCAATTGCTTACCAAGTGGAATTCTGCCCAAATGTTCAGTGATTGCCCACCAAGGGCCTTGTAAATTTTAAATTGCATTCCTAATCATAGTTACGTTTTTAAGGTTGTTGATATATTGTAATACAATCTACCAACCAAACGTTGGTCGTCTTTACCTACTATTTACCTTGAAGACGCCATTTCTACCGTCCACATATCCCACTTATAGGGTTTATCTCCATCATTTCCGTGTGTGTTAGATTCTCCTTTTAATCATAAGGTAATGACAATCATAATTGTTTATAAACCTAAACTTAATAAAGATCTCCAAACTCAACCATGGTTAGTGATATACCATAATATACATGACCACCGACCAAAGGAACCATCGACCACACGACCTGACCATACAACCTGACCGTACAACTTGGTGAACTGATCACAAGTGAACGACTCCAAATATAGCAATAACAAGGAATCTTGCGCTCTCCCAAAGATACTTTGCAATTTAAACCTAAGACAGTTAACTAACCAAAGGCAGACCATGGTTGAGTTAACCGTTATAAAGAAGGACAACTCAGCACCAAGTGGGAAAACCAACCAATAAGAAGAGAGCTCAACACCACTATATAAAGGGGATGAGACCCCCAAAACAGGTTTGTACTTCTCAGAATAGAGATTAGCTTTATCTTGATCCAGAACTGACTTGGGCATCGGAGTCTTCCACCTAGAGGAAACTCTGGGTTGGTTGCTTAACCTATGTGTGTGCAGATTTTAGCTGATCCGAAGGAGGAGATACAAAGCCCTGGATTAAGAAGCCAGGAATTGCACTAATAGTGGCATCTGTGGGAACCATGAGAAAGTCATTTCCAACAAAAAGAAGAGAAAAAAGATAGTATGCCTAAAATCACAAGAGCAAGTTCAAGAAAGGGAGAACAACCCTTCGATCCAATCCCCTTCCACACTCAACAAGAAATATTGGAAGAAGTAGAGCAAGATCCGGCCGTGGTGGATGGGAAAACCGTCAAGAACCACACAAGGTGGCCAAGAATCAAGAATCACCGGAGACGGTGAATGCTAAACAATTCAAAGAGCTCCATGAGCAAGTGAGAAACCTAACGGAGATAATCAGGGAAGCATCCAAAAACATGAGCAAAGCCCCACAAGAAGAGGAGAGTTACCACAAAGAGACTTTCATGACTCATCAGAGCCTATTGAGCTCGAGTATAAAGAGCGAGGGAGAGCACAGCTATGCACCCTACGACCAAAGAAACCCAAAATCCTCTTCACCTCATCGACCAAAGGACCGTCACAGAAATGCAAAGCTCCCCCGAGAAAAGGAAGCACGGGACAAACCCAAGAGATCCCCATCGATCGACAATGACGACAGGAGAAGAAGATTCAAAAAGGGCTGTAAAATTGGAGACATTAGCCCCGACCAGAAGGTATGGCAGGACCGCACCAATCTGCTAGAAGCATCTCTTGATTGAAAATTCCAAGAATTGCAGGCCAAGATTGAGCGAGCAATGGGCATAGAGAAAGAACCTGATGACCTCGAGATGTTTGGAGAAACACCACTGTCTAGAGAAATCATGCAAATACATGTTCCTGAAAGTTTCAAGATCCCGACATTCCGACCCTACGACGGAACCAAAGATCCTTGGGAGCATTTGCAAACCTATCGATCGGTCATGATGGTACATGGTGCTATTGAGGCCCTCCTATGCCTAATCTTCCCCGCATCGCTCCAAGGACCAGCGGCTACATGGTTCTCTTCCTAAATCATGAGGACCTTGTGAGCTTCTACACTTAGAAGCTCCTGCCTCCCGAAATCATGAGGATCTTGCGAGCTTCTGCACTTAGAATTTCCTGCCTACCTAAATCATGGGGACCTTATGAGATTCTATGCTTAGAAGCTCCTGCCTCCCTAAATCAGGAGGACCTTGCGAGCTTCTACACTTAGAAACTCCTGCCTCCATAAATCAGGAAAAACTTACGAACTTCTGCACTTAGAAGCTCTTACTAAAAAAAAAAAAAAAAACCATTACATGACACCACAATAACAAACCATTGAAAGACATATAAATGATAGGATCTCCATCATATTTCAGGAAATTGGACAATAATCACATTACAAGAAAGAGAGAAAAAAAGAACCTCCGAACAGTACCATAGAAAGACAAAAAAGAAAGGAATACATGGCTAAACATTTGTGCTTTTAGGAACATCAACATGAGTTTCAAAGGGGTGGTCACAACAACAAGAAGATCAATAGAAGTGGGAGAATCTTTAAAAAGAGCATCAACAATAGGAACCATGGTAGGAGCAGGCAAAGCCACAGCAGTGGAACTCGAAGAAGACTGATCATCCAACATTATGTGGAATCGTTCTATCTTCTCCCATTCTCGTGCAAAGTGGCTTAGGTTGAAGTTAGGCTAACAAGACCACACCTCCTTATGAATGAGCAGCATCCCTTTAAGGTACCACCGAGCGCCACAGAAGGTGAACTCACGATCAAACTGATCTGATCGCTTGTATTTCTCTATTGATTCATCACACCCCCTATTATAGGCAGACTTCGCCTCAGAGGAGTGTTTCTGAGTATATCGCACTTGCGTGTCAAGAGCATCTTTCAACTGGGCCTCTTCCTTCACCTGCTGCTCGTTCTCTACCTTCCTCTGCTCTAATTCTTTTTCAGCATGCAGCAATTTGGCCATGGTCTCCACTTTGCTCACCTCTAGATCGGCATAACGATCCTTCAGACTCACCATTTCCTTCTTCTTCAAAGCAATCTCCATCTCAACCAAGCTCCTCACCTTGTCCGCTTCTTCAAACTTGGTCCTCTAGTCAAGAGCCGCAGCCCAGGCCTCAGCAACCTTCTTCTTCAAACTCTTTGCAGAGTAATAATAATCATCCGCGTGACGTAACAACTCCCCTAAAAGCGCTTGACCCTTCAAAAAAGAGAGAGGAAAAGAAGGAGCAGACATAAAAAATAGAACACAGGAGGAAACAGAAACAACAAAGAAAAATATATAATATATAAATAATAAAAACTTAACGTACAATAGATAGATGACTATATCCCTTGCTCAGCAGAGATCAAAACTTTTTTTCCCTTGTAAGTAGCCTTGTCCTTAGGAAGGACACCCTCAATCAACACCCTTTCGGCCAAAGCTGGGTCGTTAGTAACAGATTGACCACAAGTCGCCCCATACTGAGGAACATATACGTCTTGGGAGGATAGGTCCACAACCTTTCCCTTGTCCTCATGAGACCTCTTGGAATGCTTCGCAACATACTCAGCAGTAGCCTTCACTCCAACTTTGGTAGGGTCGACAGGAATCAAATCCTCCTCCAAAAAATCCTCAGTACCAACCTCAACAGAAAGGGCACCGGACCCACCTAGGGAACTAGTACCTTCATCTTCCTCAACCTCCACAATCTCCACTCTCTTCCGCTTTTGCTCAACCCTAGCAGCGAGGGGAACACCATCCTCGGATGATTCAACAATGGTGGGGACACCTTCCCCTAGTTCTTGCTCGAGAACCCTCTCCAGCACATCATCAGCCATCTATAGGTCAACATCACCTCTTTGACTAGAAACTCCTTCAACAGTAGCATCCTCCTCCTCCATAATGTCAAGAATATTAATCATATAATTCGGATCCATAGGCGCTGCGATGACCAAAAAAAAAAAAATGCAAACATATAAAAATATATACACACAAATACAAAAACATACGACCAACAAGGATCCCTTACCCGGACTCAGACCATATTTGGCCAAGTAGGGGTGAAACAGGGCTGGGTTGGGCCGGTTTTCTTAAAATCCTAGCCCAACCATAGGTCCTCAAAATTCAACCCAGGCCCAACCCAACCCTGTCGGATTCATGTTTAGACCCAACCCTACCGGGTTCATACCAACCCAACCTGGACCTAATTGACCCTATCAGGGCCGGGTTGGGTTTGGTTGGCCTGGATTGGGTTGACCTTGGCTTCTATAATGGTTGAATTAACCTTGATTGATATATTTTTTTCATTCATGTCTCATATATTAAAAAATTATAGAGGAATAAAATACCTATTGGAGCCCTAATTTCTATTATAAAGATGCAAGGTTAAATTTCGGGTCGGGTTTGGAGTTTTTTAACCCTAACCGGCCCTTAGGGTCAAAAAACTTGGCCCAAACCTTGTTCGGGCTCAGGGCAGGCTAGGGCAGGTTTGGGTTGCTAGGGCCAAACTTTCACCCCTATGGCCAGGTATTGGTCATGGAACAAGTGAGAGGCGATGACCACTTGTACAGGTCTAGACAACAATGATAGTACTGATTCCTCTTCATCTCTATGAGTTGGCCCCTTTGTTTACCCGAGTCGTATTTACCAGGGACCATCTAGTAGGAATGTCATATGGATGAGAGAGGCGAGCAAAGAAGAACCCATCCTTCCAACGAGGATTGGAGGTTGGCAGAAAATCGACCACTTTGTGAGGCACATTACGACACCTGAAGTAGAACCACCCAGGAAAGGCATTGTGGTTGGAAAGAGAGTACACCCCAACAAACAAGCGAACATTAGGCTCCACTTTCAAATCTTTCAGTCAAACATAAAGACCCAATAGAATCAACCAAGAATTGGGGACCAGTTAAGCAGGAATAACACCATAATGACTCAACACCCGATAAACAAAAGGGGCGAGAGGGAGACGAAGATGGTTTAAGAGAGCATACTCATACAAACATATCTCCCTTTCTCGGGCAACATTGGATTTATCGTCAGTACTAGGAGCTCGGAGCACCACAGAATTAGGAATATAATATCTGACTCAAAATCTTTCTATATCAGCTGGGGTTATCACAGATCTGACTTGACTTACTGGCAACCCGACAGTAGGATCGCTCTTACTAGAACTAGAAAAGATATTTCGCCGACTCTTTTTGGGAGTAGCAACTTTTGAAATAGGTCTTTTTTGAGAGCTTCCTCCACCGCCGATGGCACAGGGAACTCTCTCCACAGGCCCAGAATCACCATCAGACTCAAAAGTTGTCATAGACCCCATTACAGAATGAGAAAAAGCGAATAAAGCGAAATGATCACTTACCAAAATAAATGAAAATGCTCTCAAAAACCTCAAAACAGTCGCAAGCACCAGGAGATGAACAAGTAGCAACCCTTTCAAAGCTTTGGATGAGATGAATCATTTTTTCATCGGATGCGAACCAAAAAAGAAGATTAAAACCCCAACGAAAACACAAAAATGCCCCAACATAGGATACCAGTCGGATGCGAATCTCTTTAACGATCAAGATTCCAAAAAAAAAATAAAAATCCGGGTCGATTAAAAAGGTCTCAATAGTAGGGGGACAAGTGGCCCGAGAAAAGGTAACCCACACGTGTGATACATCAATCATTTCCTTGTTTTACAGAATGCATTTAATGACCTAGAAACTGACTAAATCAAAGAACTACCCCAATGACAAGAGAATGATTTTTTCATAGTCCCAAGAATTCTCCTACCTCGAATATCTAAGGAGTAGGGGGGACACATGATATACCATAATATACACGACCACCGACCAAAGGAACCATCGACCACACGACTTAACCATACGACTAGGCGAACTGATCGTAAGTGAACGACTCCGAATATAGCAATAAGAAGGGATCCTCCGCTCTCCCAAAGATATTTGCAATCTAAACCTAAGATAGTTAAATAACCAAAGACATATCATGGTCGAGTTAACCGTTATAAAGAAGGATAGCTCAGCACCAAGTGGGGAAACCAACCAATAAGAAGAGAGCTCAACACCACTATATAAAGGGGACGTGACACCCAAAACATGTATGCACTTCTCAGAATAGAGATTAGCTTTATCTTGATCCAGAACTGACTTGGGCATCAGAGTCTTCCACCCAGAGGAAACTCTGGGCTGGTTGCTTAACCTCTGTGTGTGCATATCTTAGTTGATCTGAAGAAGGAGATACAAAGCCCCGAATAAAGAAGCCAAGAACTGCACTAACAGTCAGGTTGATAGTTATTTGATCTGGAGGTAACCCTGATCAAGTTAACCGTTATGAGATCAACCATCTCAGCCAAGAGAGAGACCCATCCACCAATAGTGTTCGGATCCACATCAACAGAGAAAAGCGACTAGCCAACCAATAAGCAGGAGCACCGGCCACTGTATAAATAAGAGTTGCGAAATTGAGGGTAAGACACTTAGGAGTTAGGATACCCTGAGCTCTACTTCATCTTCTTCCTTTTTCTACTAAATTACTGACTTAGGCATCAGAGCCTCTTTCCCTAAGCACCCCTTTAAACCAATTCCTCCCCTTACAATAAATACTTTAGTTATACAAATTTAACAACCTAGATCATACAAAATAGGACATTATGAGTAGAGATTATCCCCCTTGACTAGCAAGGGGTGGAAAGCTTCTCTGAGATTCTTAGATAAACTGAAATCTTCAACTCTCTCTTTTTGATGGTTAATCTTGAACTTTCAAGAGTAGAAGATGGACCGGACCGCACAAGGAACTTCTTTGTCTTTAATGAACTTGATAAAGAATAATTTCTAAATATGCCCTCAAATGTGCTCCAATTAAATAAATCAATAATTTCTTCAATTTTAATTAATGGTCCTTCACAAGCTACTTGCACCTCACACATGCAATGTGTGACATGCCTCGGAGCATCATCATGACAATATAATGACCATGCACAGTCACATCATCACCTCTGAGCACCTCATCATTGATATGTGGCCAAGGTTGCTAACAAGGACAACAAATATGTAACACATTTTAGCTCAAAGCACTCATCCCTCCCCTTTTTCTTCTTCCCCAAAATGAAGAAGGCTCTTCCAACATTCGACCTACAAACTGGAAGCTCTACTGTGTTACTTTACTCTAGCGGCCACCAAAAAAGATAGAATTTAGCCCAATGACGATCGTTATCACCCCAATAACAACTGGTGACGTCTAAGGAATTGTATTCAGTATATATTATCTATCAAGAAAAGGAAAAGAGGTGAGAAATGTCCTCCATATTGCTATTATAGGTAAAAAATAAAGATCATCAATGTTGTGGTAGAAAAGGATGAGAAACTAGTGATGCTCAAAACAAAATACCATGTTAGTCAAATCTCAATCATGATAGCTACAAGGGTCATCTATATTGTGTAGACACCGAATTTTATCACCCCTCAGCGATGATGACAATAAGAAGAATTATACACTAGATGTTACATATCTAGAGAACTTTGAACTTAGGATAGAAGATTACCACTTTGCCCCTATGAAATTTTAATAGAAAATGTTCTAAAATTTTGATTTTGACATTGTGGATTAGTGTTGTTTGTTTCCTCGAGTTGAACAATACACTTTGGTGCGAGAACTGTGAAATTGATGCCCAATTTTTCCTTTTACCAGATGATTAGGGTCCTTGCTTTACGTATATTTTTTTCAAGGTTCCCAGTTGAGACCGTATTTGTGTCTCACATACTGGATAGTGGTCAGAACGAGCTTTCCAATGACTTATTATGCGTTGAATTTCAACTGATGGTTTGAAAGATATGATCTTTAAAAATTAACCTAGAAATCAAGGTTTAGATTCTATTTCAAGTAATCTAGGAGTGCCACGTTGCCCAAAAGCACTTTTTTTTGGGACAAAGTTCTTTTTTTTTAGTCTCATATTGAAAACAAGAGAAGAGTGTCTCAATTCCCAAGCTTATAAATACAAATCATTCCTTACTTCCTAGGGCAGAAAACATTGTAAAAGGATGACATATTAAGGTTTTGGCCAACTTCCTCTCATTAAAACCAAATTTTCTCCAAGTTTGAACATTTCAATGTTCTTATCCTTCTCTGAGCTGGGAGATTGATCCTTGATCCCATCTGGTTCGATTCGAATTTAGGGCTTAAAGCTTAAAGCTTATCTCTCCTTAATTCTTGATTAAAGTCAGATTATTCAGGTAATTTTTCCTCCTTAGATTAAATTAGTTTAATGTTAAGTTAGTTAATTAATTAGATTCTATTTAACTAAATTAATGGCATGTTGGATTAGTTAATTTGGTTTAGTTTAAGTTTTTTTTTTTTTTTTTAATTTTAGGTAAGAGGTTTAGTTTAAGTGGAGACCGTGGCGTGGGTTGCTATGGTAGTCTCCCCGAGGATTAGTTGAGGTGCATGTAAGCTAGCCCAGACACCTTGGTTAACAAAAAAAAAAAAAAAATTAGTTTAAGTTAGTTGGTTCATTTGGTGGTAATTTCACTAATCTATTTTTAGTTTAAATATGTTTATTAATTTGAAACCCTAACCCTAATCTCTATCCCTAGCTTTATATCTCTTTCTCTTCTCTACAAACCTAACTGTCACTCTTCCTTAGGGGTGTCAACTGGTCAGGCCAGGTCAGTCTTAGTCGGACTTAATTGGGCTTGACCACTTGGAAGCTTTGTTCCGTGAACGCCCATTTAAGTATATGGGCCTAACTTTAGAGGGCATGGTACGATTTATAATCGAGCCGGTTGGTATTAGGCTTCCTTAACCAGACCTTAACCAGGTTACGGACATATTTAAGTCTAAACGGGCTTTAAACATGCATACCCTAAAATTCTTTTCTTAAGTTGGTTGAATGCCTAGAAATATGTGAGGCAAATCTTTAATAATAATAAAAAAATGATATGAGATTATGGTTGTTATTACAAAGAAAAAGAAGAGATTATGACCTTTACAACTTACAAAAGAAAGCTTAGTTAAATCAAATTCTATTACAAAACAAAGGGTAAGAAAGCTTAATTTGTTTCTTACTAACAGTGGCAAAATAAGTATTTTATGTAGTATTAAAGGGGTCGGCCTGGGTCGAGCTACAATGAGTTGGTTCAAACTAAGCATATAAATGTGTTAGTTCAATCGAGCATCCAACAGGCTAGCTACTTGCACCGTGAATGCCTGTTTAATAAATGTGTCGAGCTTTATCGAGCTGGTCTAAGTTGGGTAGTAAACATGTTGGGCTCAGTCGGGCCTACCAGTGTGGGCTCAGAATTAACACCCCTACTCGTCCCTTGGCTGAAACCTTCTCCTCTCCTCTTCTTCTCCATTAGAACCGAGAACCCTGAAAACCGTCACTCTCTCCCTTTGCTGAAACCTGAAACCGAAAACCCATCTCCATCTTTTCTTTTCCCCTCTTCCTCCAACCTTTCTTCTCCATTAGAATGAAGCCCAGCCGCCCATCCCCCTCTTCCTTCCTCCTTAAATTCTAAATCCTTTGGCTAATGGACCTTTGAAGCCTGCAACTCGATCCACCTATTTTCTTTGCTCGATCTTGTTAGAACAACCATGGATTCGAGTCCGAAACCCTAGTTGAGGAAATTACACAAGAAAAACAAGAACATGAAATCTAATAAAATTATGGATGATCGATTTATACCTTTCACCTAGTATGTTGAAGATAATCGATGCCGTTCTTCACCTTTTTCCCTCTCTTGGTTATGGATCTTCTATAGCCCCTTAGACCTCCTTGGTTCTCTCATTTCAGTGGTAAAGTAGGGAAGTGTGAATAATGGTTGCAGGGACCCAAAACCAAGTATTTATAATGTTGTCATGCACCCAGAACCTTAAACCACAATGAGTTGGACAACCGCATTGCAGCCCCAAGATCGGGAGCTGTGATCAGCCCTCACCTTTTCTCTTAATCAAAGGGTTTGGATCGAATAAGTCTTCTTTGTGGATCAAATCAGGCTTGGGCTAGGTTCGTTTTAGTTTGGTTCAATTTGGGATTTAGGCTTGATCTCTAAATCATTTCGGTCATGTGCATGGCAATAGATTGGATTTTGGACATTGGGTTTTGAGTCTGGATGTTTGGCCATCAAGCTTGGGTCAAACCCTCTTTATTATTCCTTTGGGCTTCGAATGAGTCCAATGACTTCCTGATTTGGATCATGGGGTTGGGGCAATTCCTGTTTGAACTCCAAATGCTAGGCTTGGGATTGAACTCTGATTCGGCTTCCAAGCCTTTTGGCTGGCAGATTGGGCCGATTGAGTCGAGACCATCTCGGGTTCCGTGTATACAAATCCATTTATAGGGTCTAGGTACATAGTCCAGGGCATTTAGTTTAAGATAGATCCCAATTTGATTTTAGTATTTATATCATTTGGACCACCCATTGGTCCCTCTTCAAAGAAATATATCCATTTAAAATTGATGAACCTTCTTAATCAAAATTCAAGAAAAATCCTTTAAGTTTAATAATGAATCATCAATCTGTGGTTTTTGTTGGCCCATTTCCCAACCCATCATGTACATCAATTTTGAAGTTCTGATTTAGTTGTTAAAATCAAGTTCAATGTAAGGTAGTTAGCTTATGTATTTTATATCATTTTTAACCTTTTTTTAATTAGATTTCTTACCATATGTGGAATATTTTGCATCATATCTTAGTTTAATTGACTCCTATTTTATTATAATCTGTTCAGTTATTTTGCTTCAACGTTTATTTAGATTTATTGTACTTAATCTAAATAATTTAGGTTAATCAATATTATCTTTTTGATTCACTAGTTTAATTAGGTAAACCATAAACTTTAGTACAATTTAGATTATTTCATATAATATATATACTTAGATTTAGTATACTCACTTTTTTTCACCTAATTTAGGGTGGTTATTTAGGCATTTAATACATTTTTTATTTAGTTGTTATAAAATTCATTAAACAATTGGATCAAGTAGGCTTCATATTGCATTTAAGATTAACTAGCTTCAATTACATCCCTTTTTTAATCATTTAAATAGTTAATAAATAGAGTTTTAATCTAGTTAAAAAGTCATTTTTAAACAAGAGTAAATAGGATCCCATACCGCGCTTTACCAACCACTTAGGATTAATTGTTTGCAAGTAGTCTATTGTAGGATTACATAACGTGTTAAATCTTTAAGCTTTTCAATTATTTCAATTTAACTTATTGCATCATAACCTAACTAGCATAGCGGATATACTTGGCTTAGGCTTTTCATATGTCATCACTTAGGTACCTAGTTTAGGCTTTCAATGACCTAGATTTAGGAATGGTTAATGGGATACAAATAAATAATGGTCAAACAGAATGAGATCATCCTTAGGGCCGATTGGGCTGGGTGCCTAACACCTTCCTAGTCTTATTTATCACTTGGCACTTGTTCAGAATCTTGGTACAAACCAGTCTTATCCATTTGAATCAATAATCTTTCTCCCTTAATTTGGGGAGTCATTTATAGGTTTGAGACCCTTTCTAAGTGATGACTCCCTATTATTAATATTATGTATCCCCCTCTTGGCATTTGAGAACCAATATACTATCTTATCATAGGGTCCAACACTAACGTGTGTCCACTCTATCATGATCCGATACATTTTCTCCCTCTCCATGTCAAAAATGGATAGGTAGATGGAGGTCCATTATACTTACAAACTGTTTGATTGATTCTTCAAAACATTTGACAGTGAGTTTCTAGGACTTGATTGATGATTTCCAGAAATACTGATTCAGCCATTATAAAAAATCATGAGTCGCAAGAATGTAAAAATATAAAGAGAAAACAGCATAACAAAAAAAAAAGAAAAAAAAAAAAAAGGAATTGTTCCTGAACCTGAGACAGATCTGTTGACATTGATTTGACAAAATGTGTTAGACTTACTTTATGAGTAAAAAGAAATACACGTAAAATTAATATTATTATTGATTTTTACCCAAAGAAAAAAATGTTGATTGTTGACTACTACAAGTCTAAAAAAGTAAAGGAACAGCCGAAGAAAATTCAGGACTCTTTGTAGCAACGTTGATGTGCTCTAACTAAATATCAATGTAAACGGAGTATGAACCAAAGGAATTGTTCACAACAGAACTCCAAACATACCCAAGTCTACTATATTGGTGGGAAGAACTACTTCTAAGGTTTGAGAAATTTTTAGAAGAACAATTGACATTGATGTTATTTCAACTCAGGAGATTGATACTAAGATCCTTTATTGGCAGCCTCGAACTGATGTCAAGGGTATTTGTGAGTACATCATGGGCTTGTTGCCCATGTTTAGTATTTGAGAATTATGACAAGAAAAAAATAGCAGAAAACATGGTGAAGACTCACATGCCTCAGCTACCATCGTTGAGAGAATTAAATATAGGATTTGTGAGGTCACTTATCCTACTAAATTCTATTCTATAGGTATTTAAGTTAAATCTTCCTTTTAGTCTGGTTAAGGCTCTGGTTCCTATTTGTTGGTGCCCTCCCTTTCATACTATTAAACTGAATGTGGATGGTGCAAGGAAAGAGAATCTAGACATTAGTGGTGGGGGAGACATTATTAGAAACAACAATGAGAATGTTCTTGCGGCATTCTCCAATTTTTATTGGGTGTGTTCAAATTCAATGGCAGAGTTGAGAGCCCTTAAAGATGGCTTGAGATTGTGTTGGGAATTGGGCCCTTTCGTTTTTATCTTAATTCAGACTCTTCCTTGATTGTGAAGCTGGTTACCCAAATGTCTTGTATTTTGTAGAGCTGCTAGTATTGGCTTCAGGAAGATGTCAACCTTTGCGATTCTCTGAGAGCTCACATCTTGTTTTCACTCTGGGAAAATAATCGAGTAACAGATTGCTTAGCTAATTGTGCATGCTAATCTACAATAAATTTGATTTTCTATGATGATGATCCTCTTCTAAGTGATTTTAGTTGCATCATTTAAGAAGACAAAGTTGGTTTACCAGTCTTTAGAATGTAAGAGTTATTTTGTATGTGTTTTCTTTGGGTTTTGAGAGTGATAGAGTGACTTGTCTCTCTTAGGTTGGGTAAGGAGGGTAATGTCTTCCCTTGTCTTTTTATTATCAGTTTATTATTTGATATAATTCTAGGAGCTATCCCAGGTCCCAGATAATATTCAGGTTGGAAAAAAAATGCCTACTATATGGATTGACTCGAGTTCTTCCTCATAGAAATGCTTCCACCTTTTCCCTTTGATTGATTCTTCCCTCTCTAAAATCCCTATAGTTTCTCTAAGTACCTAAATTAAATGTCCTCGTTTGCAATCGGGAAATTCAGGGAATGCGTTGAGAGCCAGAGAGACCCGAGACTTACCTTCATCGGAGCTTGTTGGTTCCTTAGGTGGCCGGAATTAGTTGTAGAAAGGGAAGAAACCCGTTTGCAAGTTCCTTAATGGTTGAAGCGTTAGGCTATGTGTGTTTTAGTCAAAAGGGTAAGATAGTCATTTCAACTTCAGAGTTAACACCATTAGAAAAAGTGGACCTAAGTGTAATTGTCAATAGTAAAGGGAATCGCTTTAATAATACGGTAAAACCTGGACCTGTAATTTTTTCCTTATATATAAAGCCAAAATAGGATTGTCGTACAAGGTTTTAAATGATTGAAAAATAGCCAAGAGAGGGGACGAAAATTGTGAGAGATGAAATGAGGAATGAAAGGTCACTTAAACCTTTTAAGGTGAAAACCAAAGGGTGTTGATCGTCACTTGCCTATAATTGACACTCAAGAGGGTTTAGTTGACGTTGGCTTCAACGGCTCCCCATTGGTCGTAGACCAACATCTAATGAGGACTGTTAGGAACTCTAGTCTCTTTGACTTTTGACTCTTGTGCATGGAAGACCTAAAACATTACTGAAACTAAGAAAATTTCTGAGGAATATTATCATGAAAAGGAAACTGGATTTTGAACAATCCTAAGATGCCTTTTCAACCAATATCAGTCCTCCAAATGAAATCTTCTTGTCATGAATTCCATAAGAAGGGGAATAAAAAGGGAAAGAAAGGTGGTGTCCTTTGAGGCTGGATCATGTTTTTGTACAAGAATATTCATGTATGCCTCAACAAGAGGACTCAACTCTCTCTCTCTCTCTCTCTCTCTAATGTGTGTGTGTAGCATTGATCACTGGATTGAATAGAGTCCATGTGACTTTTTGTGCGATGTACGTGAGCATTCATGTATGAGAAAGTTATTAAGCTTTGTATTTTTTCTATCATTCCCTCGTCATCATCATAGTCTCACAATTGATTATTCGTAATGAAACCCTCAATGAAGCAATCCATGTTCATTGTTTGGAATCTGTAAAATTCCAATTTCAATGTAGAGACACCACGGAGATCGCTTTCAACATGAGATTAGATCAGTTTCATGTACAAGCCTATGCCCTTGATTTTGAAATTTGGAATCCACTAAGTCTCTCTCTAATAAGTATTGGGTTTGAGTTTTGTGAATGTCAAGTGGCAAGAGCAAGACTAGGGAATAATTTGTGTTTTGTGTGTGCGTGTGTTTTTTTTTTTTTTTAAATACTTTTCTGGGTCACCACATTCTCCATATTTTTTTACTAATGAGAAGTCGAATCTGTCCGATTTTACTTATTTCCCTTTTCCCAAAAAAAAAAAAAAACCAGCATGATTGTATAGGTCCTATGGGTCCTATGGGACAGCTAATCGGAATTGGAGAGCCAAAGGCTAAGGAAATCAGGAAAATACAAGTCCACCTTACATTTTAAAACCAAAAGAATAAAAATATCCATGTCATCAACTGAAATAAAGAGGGCACCTCGTATCTCTGGAGACTGGCAAGATCATACCATCCTGGCCCACCACAACCTGACAGCTGGCATGCATCTTATGGTGCTTACCTTCCCACGTGGAAACTTTGAACCGGATCACCGACGTCAATTCCAACCGAAACCACACTTTTCCGTTCGCCTTATCCGCCATTAACGCCGCCCACCGCTCATCTGTTATCACCAAAGAGGTGGGCACACCCAACTGCGCACTTATCCACATCGTACTCTGCGGTTCCTGATAGTACGGGAGCGTTGCTGACGGTAACGGTAACGGCTCCCCTCCGATACGTTTCTCTTGATAATACAGACTACTATTCATGGAATAGTAATAAATCCCGATATCCTGGTTCGGGTTTCGGATCGTAACGTTAAACGATACCTGAGCGTTCTCGAAACCGTTATCTTGTACCAGGGTCGGAAAGGAAAAAGTACTGATGTGGAACCTAGGCCGGTGTGGGCGTACGCTAAGCCAAACGATGAAGAAGACGACACCCAAAACCAGAAGCAGAACCAAGAAAATGGAGCACACGAATTTGGAGATACGTGTCGTCAGGCTTTCACGCACCCGGTGTGCATAATAGCGAGCCCGAGCTGTGTGGCGACGCTTTGGCTGGTTTGCCGGAGCAGTGTGAATTGGTATTTCGCCGTTTTCCGACATTTTCCGACCACGACTGTCTCCGGAGTTTGTGGGTATGGGTGGCGACAGGGGGGTTTATGTAGGAAAAAGGGTGGCGGATAAGAGAAGTGATCTCTGTGGAACATTGGGTCTTTCATTTGGGAAAGGAAAGAATAGATCTTTTTTTGAGTTTTGAAACATAGGAAAAGCTTGGATTCCTTGTACTCGAGAAAAGGAAAATGAAGAAGTTGAAAGCGTTTTGTTATTGGAAGGGGGAAAGGGTTCTGTTTCTGTCTCTGTGTTGCATTACAGTTTGCAGAAAAAGAAAAAAGTGTTCCCATACTTCATGGCAAGGTATAAATACGACTACAATTGGTATGAGATGGGAAAAGTATACAGTATAGTATTGTGAGTCCGAATCCCTTCCCTTGCAGGTAATCTCATGGGGACCATCTTTGAGGTGTGGGGACTACATCCCGTGGATGGTGTGAGATGAATTGGAATGATTACTCGTCTTGCAAGGAAGCATGAATGGTAATGTAAAGATAATGATGCCGTATTAGAATAATCTTTTGTTTTATTTGAATCATGGTGACATTTCGATTAAGGATTAACTTAATGTGATTTGGTATAAATGTGTACATCTATATGAGAGTATTAAAGAAATTTGTACTGAATCAGAAAAACATTCTACATTACTATTCTTCTCACTATGTGATCTTTCTTGCTTATGTTTAGGGTTTTCTCCAATCCGACAATGTATAGGAAACCTTAGAAAACTTAAGTCTCCACTAATTACAATTTACTTGTAGTGGATTCAAAACTCAATTCAAACATATGTAAGCCCAATAATAATTATGTGATCATTGTGGAATAAAAGACATAAAAGCCTAACAAAGGTTTAATAATCATGTTTTGTTCTTTTTGTTGTAACAACTGCCATGCTTTGACTTGGAAAAGATGAAAATTTTATAAACTCAAAGATAGGTTCCTAATTGATGGGAGGTATTTCGAGGTAGGTTCATATATCCTCCAACTATTTCATCCCAGCTAGCCTAAGCTCCAATCAACTTGGCCCAATTTAGGCCCAAAGGCTTTTAGTGGGCAGCCTGTTCCAAGCCTAATTTAGCAGTGGGCAATGCTGAGCACCTTTGATCACCTTTGATGTCAATGCACCTTATGGCAAGCTTAGACTGAATGAATGATTACTCTATTTATGTACAAAGGGTGCATCAGGCATGAGGCTCCCGCATGTGCGAAGTCTCAACTAGGTGTTGATTAAGCTCGTTCATCAAAATTTCTAAACATCATTATTTAGAAAATCGTTTATAGATTATGGGAATACTCCCTCACTTTTATGACAATGGGAAGATCAGGTCCTTACCTTTCTGAAAACATAGTCTTCATTGCTTTACCAAAAACATATGCACCCTTCTCACACAAGTGACTGATCGTGGCCTTGATGACATATTTAGACTTCTTGAATTTTAAATTCAATATCCCTAACCCTATCCTGTCCAAAGTTTTTTGAACCATACTGTTGTGGGTATTTTATTATATTATTCTTTGAAATGTTGGTTAGTTAAAGCATTAAAGGGACAACCCTAAGGGATTAGTGCAATTGGCTTGGAGGGGACATGGTACTCGGCCTCAAAAAGCGAGGTCTTGTGATCAAAGCTTTGCCGTTGCACCTAACTTCTTGGGGCTACCACATGAGAGTTTTCGTCTCGGACTGACCCGGTCTTGTGTAAGCGATATCACAGGGACCCCAAGGACTAGGGACTAGTCGGGTCAAAGATCTAGACACCCTGGGTATCAAAAAAAAAAAAAAAACATTGAAGGGAATTAAACGATAAAATACAATTCAAAGGGGTAGTTTTGGATGAGGGATATCTTATGCTGTAGGAAATTATTTTTTGATCACAAATGTTCACTGGGTAAAATTATAATTATGCGGAGATTAGGGTATTTAGTATTTTCTATGTATTGTCTTTGTGGGAAAAATCTTAGATGGGATACATATTGTGAGGTGTAGAATGTTTCCGGTTTAGTAAAAAATTCTTTATTTTTCTCAAGTGGATTTAAGCATTCGTGTCATAACATGTTAAATCCTCATGTTGTTAGAGTGTGATTGTTCACTTGATTTCTTCCTTGTGTTTGTGCATTCGTTCCCATCACATTACAATATTGAGTTTTCATGCATCTGTTAGCTTCTACATTTCTCTTGTATATGAGGAAGTTAATAGATTAATAAAAGTGAACTTAATCCCCCTAAGTTTTGGTTTCATTCCACTCGTTGTCATATTGAGATAGCAACCTTGGGGCTTTGCTTTCCGTTTTTAATAAAGAATTCTGGTTCGGCCCAAGAAAGTTTTGACGATAGCAGAAAGGAAAGGGTCCATGTGGCTGATGGGCCAATTCCATAACAGCTTCTATAGATCCAGCTACCCTACTGCTAACCAGTATCTTTTCCTGATTCCTTCTCCCTAGACCGCACCAGCCATTTGCATTTTTTTCATTGTTCATCTAATTTTGAACATGAAATTACCCACGGACTAGCCTTGGGCTCATTGCGTGCAGGTTTCAGCTTTTGTCAATGCCTATACATCTCCCTTTTGTGGGTTGGATTGTCAGCAAGTGGGCTCATTCAGATGGACTCAAATCCTTTACGCCGGGTAGTGAGTGGCAGTGAGGATTCAACAGTTGGGAGGACCCCGGCATGCTTCGCAGCAATCTAATGTTCACTGCCACTCACTTCCTCACCGAGGATTTTTGTGCCATTGGAAAGTGATTCAAATTTGAATGCTTAACGTGAACTTACTTGTGTAGTTTGATCCTCAATAGACATCTTTTAATACTCTTTTAACGTGATTTTATCTGTTTCTCTGAGTTAAAGATTTTACTGTCTCGTGGATCTGCGTATCACTGTCACAGTTTCCTTCTCTAACAATCTCTTAAGATTTACCTCTCCAGTGTTGAAAGAGATGCCCTAGATATGGAAAACCATATCTTTTTATAGCTTGGACCCAAAAGATTTTACTGTCTCGTGCATCTGGGTATCACTATCACAGTCTCTCCTTTTCTAACAATCGCTTTAAGATTTACCTCTCGAGTCTTGAAAGAGATGCCCTAGATATGGAAAACCATATATTTTTTAGAGCTTGGACCCAAAAGTATTCAAGAATCCAATAACCAATACACTTTTTTAAGCTTTAACAGCTCCACCTATGGAGTGATGCCTGATGGAGAAGTGGTCCTTCAGTCAGATTAACGCTAGCCCTCACTAATTTCAAATTGGCTCCAAGTTGAGGAAATGTAGGGCAGGGCATAAAATGGTTTCATTTTGGTTTGCTAAGCCATTTCAGGGTTTATGTACTTTACCAAATAGTGACTCGTTTTAAAATTAATTAACCAGAGGGTGGATCTCAACGCAACGGTAAGTTGATCCATTGAAACTTAGTGGTCCTGGGTTTGAATTCATAAAATGAGGGTAAGATTGCATATATTATGACCTCCCCAGGCCCCACAATGATGGGAGCCTCATGCACTAAATACGCCTCTGTTTTTCAAATTAGTTAACCACAATATGGAAAGAAAAAGATCAAAGACCGTTTCATTGAACATAATTTCTGAATTAAAAAATTGAACTTTTATTTATCACAATCCATGAACTTACAAAGAAGCCAATAAAGAACTGACCCAAACCTGGGTTTGAATTCATAAAATGAGGGTAAAATTGCATATATTATGACCTCCCTAGGCCCCACAATGATTGGAGCCTCATGCGCTAGATACGCCTCTGTTTTTCAAATTAGTTAACCACAATATGGAAAGAAAAAGATCAAAGACCGTTTCATTGAACATAATTTCTGAATTAAAAAATTGAACTTTTATTTATCACAATCCATGAACTTACAAAGAAGCCAATAAAGAACAGACCCAAACCTGGGTTTGAATTCATAAAATGAGGGTAAAATTGCATATATTATGACCTCCCCAGACCCCACAATGATGGGAGCCTCATGCACTAGATACGCCTCTGTTTTTCAAATTAGTTAACCACAATATGGAAAGAAAAAGATCAAAGACCATTTCATTGAACATAATTTCTGAATTAAAAAATTAAACTTTTATTTATCACAATCCATGAACTTACAAAGAAGCCAATAAAGAACAGACCCAAACCCTGAGCTTAACTGTTCAACACTGCACAATTCTTCCTAATCTCACCTGATGATCCAGTCTTGACACCAACCTTAGTCATCTTTTCCATGGACTTGGCAAATTCTGCATAGAAATTAGAAAGTGTGCCCTGGGCAAGCTGAATGATCTCAGACCTTGTAGTGGAGTTTGTGGTCAGAGCTGCATCAGACGTAAACAGACCCCTTCTTTTAAGTACTTGTTTGTAGTAACCCAGATCAAATGTCCTGAAACTGCCTGGATCCATCTCAAATATTGTGGTGTTATCAAGGGGAGTCTTGCACTTGGCTTTCAGTGCGACAGCATACTCGCTATCTAGTGAAGGATCTTGTCCACCAGTGCCACTGAAATTGTAGAGGCGGGCTGCAAATGATTGATTGCAGTGAGCATTACCAATTGTGTGGGCGCCTGAGATAATCCAGTTGATGAGATATATGTTAGTGACCTGAACAGTGACTTTGCAGGAAATATTTTTAGTTATCAATGTAGAAAATGATGACATAAAACAAAGATTTTCGTGGTTTGGTAAGATTGCCTATGTCCATGGCGAGATGAGATCTGCTTCATTAGGGTTACAACTAGTCGTCCTCACATTTCTTTCAAATTTATTATAGGGAGAGACCATCGTAACAAGTTTATAGAGAAACCCTATACAGATGATTTATCGAAATACCCTTGATACCTTGGAATCAACCCACAAATGCAACAACGGAATACAAGACATGTTACCCCCAGCAATCGAGTTTGTTAAGCTTACCAGAGAGCAGAACAAGATCTTTCAAATTAAGCCCTTTGCTAGCAAACTTTGATACTAGGGTACTGAAATTGCTAGTGGGTGCAGGAATATTGGTTAAAGTCTCTGTAGCATTTGAGATGAGTCCATCCCTTCTTCCTGTTGGAACTGACCATGAGGGTCCTCCCTGATATTATTGTAGGAAAAGAAGATATGAGAGTGGAATAGAGATGATAAACTGAAAATATTATAATAAAAATGAAATCCATTCCTTACTATTGTGACTACTGCATCCCTTCCAACCAAAGCAATAATGTCAGCACAAGAAACTACACCAGGACACTTAGCCTCCAACAAGCTCTTTATTCTGTCAATGAAGTCGAAACCTCGGAGTGTTTGGTTTGGAACTCCAGATTTCTCAGCTTGGTTAGTTGATGTAGAGTTCAAGAGCACTGATGCATCACAACCCTGAAAAAGGAAACAGGAGAAACAGAGGAAGAAAGCCTTTAGGCCTTAAATATGAAAATGGAAAACCAAAACTTTGAGAATTATAGAGGATATATACAACTTACCCTCACAAAGCAGTCATGAAAATTCATTCTCAGCAAGGGTCCAACCAAAGATGGGGCATTGGGGATATGCTTTTTCACAAAATCTAGGACAATCTTCTCAGCTTTTGGGCAGGTCTTAGCATAAAAGTTCATCTGCAGTGCAGCTTGAGCAGAACCCAGAAAAACTAGAACACCCAAGATTATAATTGAAGAACAGCTTATGCTTCCCATTGTTCTCACTTTGAAAGAAATCTCACTATGTATCATCAGTGAGTGTCTCAGTACATATATAGCCCTCTAATTATTTGAATTGAGTTATAAGCTAAGAAGAAAAAAATGGCAAACCTGTCCACTCATAGCCAACGGCCATGTGCTTTACTTTTTTTTTTTGGCAGAACATGTGCTTTACTATAGAACTTTATTATATTATTATAATTTGAAATAATCTATCTTCATTTATTTATAAATTAGATTAGTTAAGCATGTCTTGGATAGGACAAGGGAAAGAAAGATTTTATTATTTGGGTGTTTTGCTTTATTGACTAATAGTGTTACACCTTGGCCTAAGCTTTTTTTTTTTTTTTTTTTTTCTATACACATCCAGCTTCTTCTTTTTCTTACTTTTCCTTCCTCTACGGTTGCTTTTTCTTTTTCTCTCATGATTCTCTCTCTTGGGGTTGTACATATATATATATATATATATATATTTAACAATTAAGAATTTTGAAGAATGTTTGAATGAGTCAATTCCAATGACAAACCAAACATGCCCTATATCTCGAGATTATGAATTTGAATATTTGATTGTCTCATCCAAATCTGAGAAGAAACAAGAAAAATTAATGGAGCAGGTTATAAAGTAAGGATTGCCAAGTCTATATGCAGTACCAAAGATAAGAAATGATTCAAATAAAAGGGCAGATAGTCTGTGTGCAGTACCAAAGAAAAGCTATGGTCACCCAAGGATAAGATTCAAATAAAAAGGCCTACTATTTACCAAAAAATTAAAAATTTAAGGCCTACCTGCTCTTACAATGATATGCCACAATCTCTCTCTCTCTCTCTCTCTCTCTCTCTCTCGTTTTTATGTCTGTGTATCTTTCTGCTTCCTAAAGTAGCGATCAGTTACACCAACTACACAGAGGTGTGAGTAAGTCCAACTTATAATAGTTCCATTAATGGACTAGTATGCACCAAGTATATGGTCAACAAACCGACTTCCAACTTATGATAGTTCCATTAATGGACTAGTATGCACCAAGTATATGGTCAACAAACCGACTTCCAATTTCACTCTCATTGGCTTAATATCTTGTATGTGATCACTATGATTTTGTATCAATAATTAACATGATTTAATTATACCCTTCAATGAAATTGTTTTTTGCAGATGCCTCAAACACCTACAGTTCTAATAGCTGCGCTTGTTATGTATTATTATTCTAGGTTGATAATATATTCGAAGAAATCATGCCAAACATTGAGTCTTCCATCTATGATCTTAAACATCGGAACCCACTATTTATTCACATAAATTTATTATCTCATATTCTCAACATTTTGTCGGTCCCAAGCATCCCACCTCTTGAAGATCTCAACTTTAATCATGGTTAAAGAGAATGAACTATAAGTTATACTTTGAAAGTGTTTGGAGTTGCATGGCGGACCTATTGAATTAAGATTGTGTTTGGTATAATTTTTTAGAATGCATTATTGACCTAGAATGATTCCAAATCAAATGCTATTATCTATTATTACACAGTATTAAACTTTGCCACTTAAAAATCATGTATTTGGTCTATATTTTTTTTTGAGTAACGACAAGATAAATATTAGCTTCATAAAAAAATGTGAATAATTGCAATTATGTTAGACCATAGGAGGATAAACTAGGTGAATATCAAATGCTATAGGAAGCATCTAAGAAGACTTAACCAAAGAAAAAGAGAAAAACAGAAAGCTAGGATTACTTGGAGTGTCTCACCCTAATAAGATCAAGGGGATAGCTCATTGTTCGAGGCCTTGAGAGGGAATTCTCAATATCTTTGTTCTCTTTCTTATATTTTTTCTTTAGAAAAGTTAGATAAAGGGAATATCTTGTTTTTCTTTGATTCTATCATATTGTTATTTATTCATGAAAGAGGCTTCCTTTTATAGCTTGTATGGGAAGAAGTTTTCATGCCACATCAATCACGATTTAAAAAATGATGACAAATGGGCCCAAGAGACCAAATACTATTATATCCCACATGATCAGAATGTAAGAGGGCGTGAAAAAAGATTTTTTTAATTTATTTTTTAATTGATTGATATTTTGTGGCAGTCGGGCAGATGTTCAAGTTTTTTATTTTTATTTTTTTGTTAAAAGCAAATGCTCAAGTATCTCTCTTTTCTTGGTTTCTGCACAATACAGTAAAAGGTATATAAGGCTTGCGTGCAACTAATATTGCATGGGAGCTGGTAAAGAAGCAGGTATGTGTTTTTCTATTACAAAAGTTAAAGATTTAAAGATTTCCTCTTCGGCTGAGATCAATCATCTATATTAGTCTAGGAAGCATGACCCTACTTGAAAAAAAGATGTTAAGTGGGAAGAAGATACGTCAATTATTTAGCTACGTTCATTCATTCCTGACCATGAAAAAAATGGTTCCTACAAACAAGTTCAAGAACTTCTTTAACTTAAATAAAAGGGTTGACATGGTCTACAAGACTCCTACATGTGTGAGGTTTGAAATTTTATCTTGAAAATTTTGAGAGACTCTTTCAACCACTTTATCATCAAATCACAATATTCATGCCTTACTATGGAACCAAACGACTTCAAAAACTTTACTTTCACTTTTTCACTTAGGCTCGAGCCAAGTCAGTGGGGGACCCTATCGGGCTCCTTCCACCCAAAACAAACTATATGTTGGAGTTTCTCTTTATACGGCTCGAAAATCGTTCTCATATCCCACGAGGCATCCTTTCCTTGTTTGTTGGGTTGGTTCACGCGTGGGCGACATGCACCAGCCGATGACCCAGCTGGGAAAAACAATGGAAAAGTGAACCAGTACCTGAAGTGGTTCCTACAAAAGAATAAACTTCTCCAACTTATACTCAAAGTGAAATATAAGATTAAAAAAAAAAAAAAGACAAACCTGTTTTGTCCATGCAATGAGCTGGCCCATACAGGTTGTAAAGCCAATGGACAAACACTGTTCCTCCCGGCCGCCCTATGGGCCCTATACCTTATAAGAACAAAGGACATAAAATGTCGTTTGTTATCGTTCTCCGTGCCTTATGTCATTGTTTTATCTTTGTTTCTTGAAGCATCCCGAGGACAAGTGAAACTAATGATTGCTCTTAACTAGTTGCGCAGGGACCTTAATTTCCGCTTGGACTTCCTAACCTATTTCCGCCTTTGGCTGTTAATTACATGAGTTTTCCTCTAATTTTCTAACTTTCTTTTTTTTTTTTAATCTTTACCTGCCAAATATTATAACGAATTTTCTTTTAACCATGGCCAAGGGACACTGAGAAGCCTGAAATTCAATGATTGCGATGGTGTGATGAGTATTAGATAGTTGAGAAGACTTTAAAATGTGTGTTCGGATGTTCTCAACCATTTGATGTTTATTGGATCACTGTATTCACCATAGAGAATGATCTCCCCACTAAGAAGGTGAAAAGAAGAACGAAAATAGTGAAGATATTATTAACTTTGTAGAATAGAGGTTGGAATAATTATAATTATTTTTAGATAAAGAGAATAATTATAATTATTACGTTTTGGGTGTTTAATTTCTTCAACAGGGATTACAAAAAACTTTTTATATAGAGTAAAACTTTCATGTAAACAACATTTATAAGGTACTTTACAAAGAAACAACTAGAGGTGAAACTAAAATTTTATGAAAGATCGATAAGAGATGACTGGGGCCACTTGTGCGCAAAATTTCAATAAGACTGTAAGTTTAGTTACCTTCCAAAATATGGCCTGCTTTGTTTGCCAAGATTGGGTGTCTCTGATTAAATTTATTTTAAAAATGGGTGGAAAAAAAAAGGAAGAAAAAGTTTAGTCACACATTCGGCCTACCCAAACTGTCACTCTCTCTCTCTCCCCATAAAAAAAATCTCTATACACATTTGTGTCCCACACCATTATTGGATGGAGCCGTTAACTCCATCAAAGCTAGCGGGTACTTAACCTCCGCCCATTAAAAAAAATTCTTTCTTTATTACAAAATTATTCTACACTGAAAGTGGACACGATGAATTAGGGAAATGGTAGTGTGGTAGTTAATGCTAATTGTTGACCTTTTATGATTTTTGACGTGAAAACCAAAATGGCCACTGAATAAAATCTATGCTTTTATGTTATAACCAATAAAACTAAAATACTTGATGTTGAGGAACAATCTCATAGTAATTATACCTTTGACTATGGATTTTCATAAACCAATCAAGTCTCTATCTAATAGTTTAAGATTTTAAATTTATGAGAAGAAGAACCATATCCTACTGGCGTAGGAAATGCCCAAAGACAGGATACATGAAAAGACAAAACTACCCCATGCTAGAGTGTTAATGATGCTAGTACACGCCCTCTCATTGGTCTCACATGTTGGTGTTTCCTGTGCCAACATGACAGAGTTCTTTTGCCCTGAATTTATTGTAATTCAACATTTGTACATCTAACGTCATTGGAGTGATTTATGTTTGAACCTTAAAAGACATTGCTTTCAATATGATCCACCCTTCTAGACCATGGAGAACTAATTGTTAGGGGCATGATGTTTGTATTCCATTGCTCGCAAAAGTGGGCTTATTCCAAAAGGCCCTTAAGAGGCTGAAGGCGTCGAGGATCGAAGGAATAGGGCATCCTACACTTTATCATTGTTACTAGTGGGGTTGCGATGAACTGGTCGGTCCATACGGGGTTAGGGGATGGTAATCCTAGAGAAAAATTTTACGGATTATATGGGTATTTTAGTAAATTTCATGTATAGGGATCCCTATATATTTGAAGCGAAAATTCCTTCTTTGTATTTAAGAGAGGTGTGAGGATTAGCAATTATACCCCTATTCTCCATTGATAGAGAAGCAAGATCTCATTTCACATGCTTACCGTGGACGTTAGGCAATCTTGCCTGACCGTGTAAATCTTTGTGAGACTATTGTTTGCAATTTTTATTCATTTTCTGCATCTTTTTAGGAATCCATTTCTTAACTAATTTGACTAAAATTATACATTTCAATCAATAGTACATAATTTGAATTAGTCATATGTCAAGTTCAACTCACATCTCATGAATATGGTTCGTCATGTATATAATAGATGGATAAATAAATCATGTTACCTTAACAGATAACATGTTACCCCACAATCATCGGACTAGATCATTAGTGGAATTAACTAGAAAGCCGAATTAAGAGGAATTAGTTGAGATACATGTTACCTTAATAGACTTTATTTATCAATGATACCATCAAAGACCACATCTCAATCTTGAATATTTTTTGTAGAAAATACTGAATTAATGCACTCTTGTGTATTGATGACTTTTGTCTACTGAAACGGCATAACTCAACTCAAAACAGATACCATTATAGTCAGAATTTTATTTGGTCCCTTCACCCTCGTTCATATAATTCCTCAAATTGGACCAATTTTAACCAAAAACTTCAGTTCAACTAATTCATTCAATAAGGAAGCAAGGGGGGCTCTACAGCAAAACATCAATGCTCTTAGCCTGAGGTATATGGGTTCTTTTTTACTGAATTAGGGTTTTGGACCAGATAAGGATTCAGGGTAAGTTCGGAGTTAAGTTACGAGTTATTTTCAAAGTGTTGAGTCCTCTTCCAAAAAGGGAGTGAAGATTTTGTCCACGTCCTGTATATCATCATTGCAGGGATTGGTAATAAAATTAGGTGTCTATACTATGGGAAAAAAATCGTCTGCAATTCCGATCTCGTACAATTCCGTACAATACCACCTTCAGGCGGTGACACGTGTATTGATACCAATACAATGGCCCAGATCTGATTTAAATGTCTTTTCACTGATTTAATGTTTTATTAGTTGTACCAGATCTGGGCCATTGTATTGGTATCAATACACGTGTCACCGTTTAAAGGTGGTATTGCACGGAATTGTACGAGATCGGAATTGCAGACGATTTCAACCCCTATACTATGGCCGCTCCAAGCCTCAACTCTCTTTTCTCATTTTAATCACCTTTTCCCTTAGTGAGGAAAGAACTCTAATTCTATGTGAAAAAACTAATCTACCCCTCAACAAAACTCCTCTTTTTACGTCTATCTGTTTCCTTTTTTTTTTCCCCCTCTCTAGTTGTCCCTTTCAAATCCTTATTCCTTTCCCTTTTCCTTACTCCTTTCACATGGGTAAAAGAGTGGTTAACACCTTTATCTTCCTATTCTAACCCCCTCCAACAAAGCCTAAAAGGCTAATCACATCCTCTTTATTTAGGAATTATTAAAAGACTCAAATGCCCCTGCCAAATTTAGGATTACCAAAATGTCCTTAACCAAAAGAATTTATAGATTTCTTATTTTTAGTAGTTATTTTTTTGACATTATTACGGGCTTTGGAAAAAAAAAAAAAAAAAACATTGGAATGGGGTGGGTTTTGATGAAATTTGGGTGTCTACACTATTACAGTTTCAAAAAATAAACCCAACTCCTCCATTTGTGCTTTTAGATATCAATGGTGTATCATAATTAAGTAATATAAATCCTATCATAGGTGGATGCCAGATGCTTTATGGCTACTGTTGAGACATCTAAGCATCCAAGATGATATTTGGTTGAGGTGTGCCGTGAGTTGTTAAAGGTGTGTTGAGCTTGTTAACCAAAGACCATTTATACCATATATATTTTCTTCACATGAACTCCCAAAGCCACCCAATTTTGGATCTAAAGTTGAAAACTAGGTGTACCCGAAGTTGAAGCAATACATGAAGGTTTGTTACCAAACCACATTGCCTTTGCAAAGGGGAGAATTAAAAGCATATGCTCAATCATCTCTCTCTCATGGTGGCATCGACTGCAATGGCGATGACAATAACTTCGGCGTTTGAACCATCAATGATGGATTCGATAGGTTCAAGAATGGGCCCATGTTGGAGATTGAGTCAAGGATGAGAATGGCTAGTAGGGAAGTTCGGCAGATTCCAACACGTTACGCACCCGTTCGCCACTTTGTTCTCAACTGTTCCCCACCTTATGGGCGAGACAAGCTTCCTTTAGTTAGGAGTAGGGG
>NW_024870519.1:282526-289583 GCF_013358625.1 Macadamia integrifolia | reverse complement strand
GAGCTATGCAGACACCCGCAGAAAAGACATTGAATTTCAGCCAGGAGAAAAGGTATTTCTCAAGATCTCTCCTACTAAAGGGTTGCAAAGGTTTCACAGAAAGGGGAAGTTGAGCCCAAGATACATTGGACCATTTGAGATCTTAGCCCGGGTTGGCTCAGTAGCCTACATGCTTGCTCTGCCACCTTCGCTCGGGGATGTTCATAACGTATTTCATGTATCTATGCTGAAGTGATACATTCATGATCCCTCTCATGTATTACCCATGGAACCAGAATATCTAGCAGCTGACATGACCTATACAGAGCAGCCGGCTAAAATTTTGGACTGAAAGGTGAAGACCCTTCGCAACCGCTCCATTTCCTATGTAAAGATGCGATGGGCTAATCATTCACTTGAAGAAGCATCTTGGGAGAAAGAGGATGAAATCCAAGCCAAGTACCCTCATCTTTTTTAACAACCAGGTACGCTAATTTCGAGGACAAAATTTTTAGAAAGGGGGGGTAAATGTAATACCCTACTTCTTAAACCCGGTCTGATTACAGGGTTGACTCGGTTTAACCATGTAGGACCCGAACCGGAGAGGGTTAACGCGGGTTCCTTATGGACCATGATGGCAAGGGTGACCTTAAACATCGGCTGGCCTGACAAGTCCGAGCCAGTGCCAGAAGAGACGGGAGTACCCAAGCCGTGTACATGCACCTATCATAAGGCCATGTATGGATAAAGCAGGTATGTAGCCATATATTAAGGCGCATACGTATATTACATCTTATGCCAAGAGTGAGATTCGTGCCGAGGGCCGAATTCTGTCAAAATCCCATTTGTTGGCCAAGTTTTTGCCCTCAGGTGGGCGGTCACAGGTGGGCACAACCACCCACCTGAGTGATCCACCTATGTGATTACTTAGTTATTTTAAGAAGTATATATAGCATTTATGTTTCCTTTTTCTTTTCTCATTTATGACACTCGGACGTTGGTGAGAAGAGTAAAGAGGAGAGAGAAAAGAAGGGAAAGAAGAGGAGAAGAGAAGGAAGAGGAAGAAGAGACGGATTTCAGCAGTGCTGAGGCTTGATCTTCCCATTCCGACGCCTGAAGAGTGATCTTCAACATTAGATCTACGTTTAGAGGTGAGCAAAGGCTGGGTTCCTTAAGCTTTCACCATACCCAAGTAAAACCCTTGATTTGGGTAGGGTTTCTTAAGGCCTTGTAAATCCCCCTTGAGATGATGAATCTAAGGTTTAATAGATGGTTTATGTGTTGATTTTGAAGGATTTGAAGAAAGGTTTCCACGGTTGCAAGAACATTGGTGATTGGAAGTGATTTTGGGGTTTTGAAGGAGTTCTTTAGCAAAGAAGGTAAGATGGCTTTCCATTCCTTAAATCTAACCTAGATCTAGGTTAGAACCATCTTATGAGACCTTGAATGTGTGAAGAATGGGTTTGGAAAAGCCCCATTTGAATCCCCAAAGGTTGGGGGAAGTTTAAGAAGAAATAGCATTTTCCTGCCAAGACCGGTGGGCCAAACCGGTGGGCCAAATGGCCCGCCTGAGGGCACCCGCCTGAGAGGGCAGGACCCTCGGGCCCAATCGGCGGGCCGATCAGCGGGCCACCCTACCCGTCGATCTTAGCAGGACCCTCGAGCCCAGCCGGTGGGCCAACTAGTGGGCCGGCCTAGTCGTCGGTCAAGACCGGTGGGTCTGACTGGTGGGTTAGACAGGTGGGCTGTCCGACCCACCCGAGAGGCTCCCAACGTGATTTTTACGTCCGATTGGACCCAAAACGGACCTGCGACCTTCGTTTAGGATTCTAAACACAATTTTGTCATTTGATATTGTTAATTTTGATCCCAAAGTGGCGAAATGCTAACCCTGCTCACTCATGATATGTTCACCAAATCTTACGCTTCTCGCACCAGATCTCACCCGTACCGAGCGTGAGTCCTTATACACTATAGGTAAGTGGGGGGAGGACGTTTGGCCTTGTTTCAAGGCATTGTTTGATATTCATTTAAATTGTATCTAGACTAGCCATGTCATCATGCAAATGCTATGTAGATTAGTCATCCTCACATTGTTATGCCATGGGTGTTGTGTTTATTTTCTAAATGCCAAGTGATGATATGCTTATGTGATGAATGTTGACATCATTGTGCATGATGCATTAATAATAGACTAGATTCCGTAGCTGGCTTGAAAACGAGTGCATTGGTGGCCTGTGGTATGGGATGCGGTGGCACTATGCAATCGTACTATTATCATATAAGAGCATGCGGTTTAGGATTATCATCTTCCCGTGCTACGACCCTTCCCAATAGGGGTTAAGGTGTTGGTTTACCATTTGGGGGGAAGCAGTGGTCGCGGTTGTCGGATCACTGTGGCGGTTAGACATTACGCCCGGCTGGTCATTAGGACAGTCGGCAACCCCGGTGGTATATTCAAGAGGGCTAATCGTACTGCTTTTAAATTGCTGGAGTCAGCACCTTTAAATTTCTATCATTTACTTTATGTTGAGAGCCGGTGGTCGGCATGTTTTACTTTTTCAAGTACTAACGGTGGGCCTTCTCCGACAGCCCTATGGGCGTATCGTTGGATGGAGTTTGCAGCTCGTATACGGAGTATACGCGCATTGTGGTTGTAGTAGCACTAAACCAAAGACTTAGTAATGTTGCTTAGGTGAATGTGATTTAAAATGTATTGCATAGCATATAGTGCATATGGTTGTGATTTGTTATGTGGACTACTGTGTGGTCCTTCTTTCCACTTACTGAGCTAGTGAGCTCATCCCACGTGTGCACCTCTTTTAGATGATTTTGTAGATCATCCATCTGAAGAGCACGGGTCGGGTCCCACAGTTGAGTTCCCTGAAGAGGATTGGTGGATCCCTGAGGAGTTAGAGCATGGCACGGATTGCTCATGTGAGGGCTGTGCTGCGGGACCGCAGTTCTGATACCGAGCTGAGCTCTAACCTTTGATACCGAGCTGAGCTCTACCTTTGATACAAAGCTGAGCTGTACTATCTGATTTTTTTGATGATTCCTTTTGAGTACTTGATATGTAAATTATATTCTTTTTGTGTAAATATCATGCCTTCGGGCCCACATGTACTTAACTATTGTATTATAATTTGGGTATCAAGTGTTATGAGAATATTCACAGGTAAACCAAGTCTTCCGCTGAACTGATGAGCACTTTCTTAGTTGTGTGTATGCTATGGTGGAATACTGTATCAGATGATCCTGTCAGGTTTGGGTTAACCGGTGTTAACCCGGTCACTGGCCCGGTTCTGTGTGAACAGGGTGTGACATAGAGAGCTGGAGTTTACCATTGATCTAATTCCTGAAACTACCCCAGTGTCCAAGGCTCCATAAAGAATGACACCAGCCGAGTTAAAGGAACTACAGACACAGTCGCATGATTTGTTGAAAAATGGGTTTAAACGGGGTGCACCAGTCTTATTTGTTAAGAAAAATGATGGTAGTTTGCGTATGTGCATTGATTACCGGGTACTGAACAAATTAACCATTAGGAATGGTAACCGTTGCTGCGCATCGATGATCTATTTGACCAACTGCAAGGTGCTAAAGAGTTTTCAAAGATTGATCTCAGATCCGGTTACTACCAGCTCAAGATAAAGAGCAGTGATATACCAAAGATAGCTTTTAGAACCCGATATGGTCAGTATGAATTCCTAGTGCTGTCTTTTGGGTTAACCAATGCACCGACTACTTTTATGAATTTAATGAACTGGGTATTTCATGATGTCCTTGATAAGTGGGTCATCATGTTCATTGATGACATCTTCATCTACTTGAAGTCAGAAGAACATACAAGGCACTTGAGGATGGTACTGCAAAGACTAAGAGAACAGTAGTTATATGCCAAGTTCAGAAAGCATGAATTTTAGCTCAAGCAAGTTGGATTCCTAGGACACGTGGTGTCTGAGAATGGAATTGAAGTGAACCCTGACAAGGTAAAGGCTATAGTAGAGTGGGAGGTGCCCAAGTATGTAATAGAGGTCAAAAGCTTCTTGGGCTTAGCAGGCTACTACCGGTGCTTCATTAAAATTTTTTCTCGAATTTCTGCATCGATGACTAAGTTGTCCAGGAAGGGAGTGAAGTTTGAGTGGTCAGAAGAATATGAAAACAGCTTCCAAGAGTTGAAGAAGCTGTTAGTGTCAACTCTTGTATTAACCATTCCAAATGGTACAGGTGGGATGACAGTCTCTACTAATGCATCCAAGATAGGGTTGGTTGTGTTCTCATGCAACACAGTAAGGTGGTAGCATATGCATCCAGACAACTCAAGGAGTATGAGAAGAACTATCCGACTCATAATTTAGAACTAGCAGTAGTCATATTTGCTTTGAAGATCTGGCATCATTATCTGTATGGGGAGAAGTGCAAGATGTCCAATGATCACAAAAGCCTTAAGTACTTCTTCACCCAACGAGATTTAAATATGACGCAGAGAAGATGGCTTGAGCTTATGAAGTACTATGATTGTGATATTCAATATCACCCAAGTAAAGCTAATGTGGTGGCTGACGCTCTAAGTCGGAAGGCTCAGATAGTTTCACTCTCATAGTTAGCTGTCAGTCCACAGTTGATACAAGAGGCGGTGTTGATGGATGAGATTCTTCTATATAAAGGGGCAACCTTAGAGCTTGAACAACAATTGGATGATTTTAAGAAGTTGACTATATCCCTAATAGTCTTATAGGTACACATCCATCAAACAAAAGGTGGTAATGAAGCAATCTTTGGCTCCTGAGCTACAAAGGATCAGGCTGAAAATTCAGGAACAGACGATGAATGATCGTATCCTTTTTCCAAAACCTTAAACCCTAAATCGTAAACCTTAAAACATAATCCCTAAACCCTACACCCTATACGCTAAACCCTATACCCTAATACGAATCCCTAAACCCTAAACCCTAAACCCTAAATCTTAAACCCTAAAACCCTAATTCCTAAACCCTAAACCTTAAACCCTAAACCCAAAAACCTTAAGTGCATAACCCTAAAACCTAAACCCTAGACCGAAACCCCTAAACCTTAAAACCTAAAACCCTAATCCCTAAACCCTAAACCCTGAAACCAAAAACCCTAATCCCTAAACCCTAAACCCTAAACCCTAAACCCTAAATCCCAAACCCTAATCCCTAAACTCTAAACCCTAAACCCTAAAACAAAAAACCCTAATCCTAAAACCTAAACCCTAAACCCTAAACCATAATACCTAAACCCTATACCCAAAAACCTAAACCTTTAACCCTAAATACCCTCAACCCAAAGCCCTACACCCCAAATACAAAACCCTAAAACCCTAAACCCTAAACACTTATCCCTAGACCCTAAACCCTAAAGCCCTATACCCTAAAACCTAAACCCAAAACACTAAACCCAAAACCTTGAACCCTAAACCGTTAACCCAAAACCTTAAACCCGAAACCCAAAACCCAAAACCCTGAAGCCTAAACCCCAAACACCAAAACCCAAATCTCTAAACCCAAAACCTTAAACCTTAAACATTAAACACTAAACCCTAAACCTTAAACTGTAAACCTTAGACCTTAAAACCTAATCCCTAAACCCTATACCTACACGCTAAACCCTATACCCTAAGACACTAATCCCTAATTCCTAAACCCTAAACATTCAACCCTAAAACTGACACCGTAAACCCTAAACCCTCAACCCAAAAACCCTAATCCTTAAACCCAAAAACCTGAACCCTAGACCCTAAACCCTAAACCTTAAACCCTAAAACCCTAATCCCTAAACCCTGAACCCTAAACCCTAAACCCTAAACCCTAAACCCTAAACCCATATCCCTAAACCCTACACCATAAACCCTAAACCCAAAACCTAAACCCTAAAACCCTAAACCTAAAACACTAAAACCTAAACCTCACTGCCTAAAGCCTATACCATAAGCCCAAAACCCTAAACCCAAAACCCTAAACCCTTGACCCCAAACCCTAAAACCGTAATCCCTAAACCCTAAACCCTAAACCCTAAACCCTAAACCCAAAATCCCAAAACCTAAACCCTAAACTCTAAACCCAAAATCCTAAACCCAAAACCCAAAACCCAAAACCCAAAACCCTAAACCCTAAACCCTAAACTGTTTTACTATACCCAAAACCCAAAACCCAAAACTCTAAACCCTAAACTCTAAACCCTATACCCAAAACCCAAAACTCTAAACCCTAAATCCCAAAACCTAATCCTTAAATCCTAAACCCTAAACCCAAACCTTAAAGCCTATACCCTAAACCCTAAGCCCTAAACACACAACCCTAGACCACAAGCCCTAAACCCTAAACCTTAAACCAAAAACCCTACACCAAAATCCCTAAACCCTAAAACCTAAAACCCTAAGCCCTAAAATATAATCCCCAAACCCTAAACCCCTAAGCCTAAACCTTTAACCTGAAACCCTAAACCCTAAGACTAAACTCTAAACCCTAAATCCTAAACCCTATACCCTAAACCATAAATCCAAAACCCTAAACCATAAATCCCTAAGCTCTAAACCCTAAACCCAAATCCCCAAAACCTAAACCCTAAACCCTAAATCCCTAAACGTTAAAACCAAATCTGGATTTGTGAAATTCAGTTAAGAGTTGTTGTAGTTCGGCCATGGCTGGAGGGCCAATTGCCACAACTATTGGCCATACTATTAGTGGAGGGCCACCTACTGGTGGTACGATTGGAGGTGGTGGTCTTGCTGGAGGTGATGATGTTGTTGGAGGAGGGATCAATGGAGGTTTGGATACAAGGGGAAGTAGGGCTTTCTTTAGCCCAAACAATGGAGAGGATGGATGGTTTGAGGTTGGACTATGTTCAGCCGTTGATGGTTGATGGTAAAGCTGTAGCTAAGTGTTCTACTTCAATGAAGAAGGAAGGGGTCAAAAGGTGGGAGAAAGCTTTGGTGGGGCATTTCTTAGATAGAAGACCTCCATTTTCAATTACCAAAGAGATTCTGCTTGAACAATGGAGGCTTTCTGGTCATGTGGAGATGTCTATGTTAGAAAGTGGGGTTTTCATTTTT